>NW_018744729.1:140000-145000 GCF_001683475.1 Chenopodium quinoa
CGAAGGGAAGGGGGAAGACATTCAATTCACAGAAGAGAATCGGGTCTCATTCGGCGATGCCTCGTTGCAACAACTTCAAAGGGAAAGATTTGCTTTGCGTGCACCTTCGCGTGTGGTGGCAGGATCTCGCTTTTTTGTTTGAAGATTGGATCTGAACTTTTCTTCATTCAAGAATGATGTCAGTCAGACTAAAAGGGGCTCTTCATCCAAGAATGAGCTAGGCTGGCCGGCGTCTTTATTTTATGAAGATTGGCTTCCCTTTAAGGTAGTTTATACTCACTTACTCCTTAGAGTAAGGAGAATTCCATCTTTTTTTCGGGTTCAAAAGCTTTGGACGGCTGTGTCACTGCGGTCTGATTCACTCACCATGCTAAGCGAGTCGCCCTGAAGGCCTAGCCTAGTTTATGCTTTTTGGCTCCTTTCTGAGGTCTGAGGAAGATTTAGGCTATTTCTGTTATGCTTCCGAAGCCTAGACCCACCTTTCACCTTGGCTTGGCTACAGGTTCAAATCCATCCTTTTTTTTCTGCTTTCTTATCTTCCTTTCTTCGAACCTTTTGGTATGTATTGTCCCCTAACTATAGATCAGATCCACCGGACGAGAAACTCAATTCCGCACTGCTGCTGAGTCGTCGGACTTATCCAAAAAGGGATTTTTAGAATTTCTTTAGATTGCGTTGAGGGAAATCTACCAAAGCTAGGCAGATAGATAGACTCCTTTCCCGCTGCTAAGAGAGAGCAAGAAACAAAATCAAATGATTGTTTTTTAACCAGCGCTCTCTTTTGAGTATGCAGGTACTAAGAATCCTCTCACTACCAACCAGCAGACATCATCTGGCTGGGTCTTGCCGGTATCAACAACGAAAAAAAACAAAATAGAAACAGCAACTAACTATGGCTCTTGGCCCAGACAACGTCCTAGGCGTAGAGGAGATCGGAGCAACAGAGAACGCCTAGACGATGTTTTTCTTCCTGGGCTGCAGTAAGTAGATCGAGAGGTCGTTCCGCCCCTTGTCCCCGAATATTGGTAATATGTTCTCATACAATGTTGCTCCAATCTGACCTAGCTGGCGAGCGATCCCAGTTCGCGGCAGAGAACAAGACAACAAGCGAGCGTACCTTTGTTCGCTTCTTCTCCACCAAGCACGGAAGTTTAAGGATAACTGTAGGTCGGTGGCTACCTAAGGAAACTCCGATTCGATCCGCCCCCCCGGCTGGAAGGCATCTACCTCATCACGATCACAAGGAGAGGTTCACCATGATGGGGGGTACTTTATTTTCCCTTCCAGAAAGAAAGAAATGCATAAGGGACCATCCTTTTGTTGCGGCATGCTCTTAAAATTTACGGATTAGAAGGGGGCCTCAGGCCTTACTTAGTCCCGCTAATGTAGGGCTAAGTAGCCGCCTTTTGAATTGAATCTTAATAAGTAGTCTATCAGTGGTGCGAAGCGTTACACGCCTTTTCAGTAAGGGAGCGAAAGGTTAGACCTTAGAAAGTCAGCGAACAGCGGTTCTTCTATGTAGGTATGGTGTTATCCCTGGACTCTTTTAACGTCGAGTGACTTCGTAACCTTTGCGTAGCGTAGTAGAATGAAGGCTACGCACCGACGCTCTCTTATCTATTAGTCTAAGCGTCTTCGCTAACTCGCTCGCCTACTATACTATACCCTACTTAGCCCTACATTAGCTTGACAAGCTGCCCTTCCTCTTGATCTGAGGTGCGAAGAGAAAGATCTCTTTTTTATGACTTCAATTTCTGGATTCCGGCCCGGAAAAGTAAGCAAGCAGGGCCCTATTGATGAATGAAAGAAAAGGTTTATGAGCCCTAGCCCTGTAAGCCCACACCTGTGTAGAGTAGATCGTTCAACACCTGCGGCACAAAGAAATTTTTTACCTATTGGTCCTAGTATCATAGGCGACCGAACGGCCGCCCCCTATAATTACTAGACCAACCTGCTATAATAATTCCATAAACACCTAGCGAAGATATGGCAAACAAATAAAGTAGCCCTATGTTCGGATCTGACAATACCATACCATAATCAAAAGGTACAACGGCCCGAGCAACCAGACTTAGCATAAATGTAGTGACTGGAGCCATTCTAAAAAGGGAGAAATTAGCACTACTTGGTGAAATAGGTTCTTTTAGAATCAATTTCGAACCATCTGCTAGAGGTTGTAACAATCCGAACGATCCCACTACATCAGGACCCTTTCGACGTTGCACAAAAGCCATTACTTTACGTTCAGCTAGCACTAAAAAGGCTACTCCTAGTAGAAGTGGTAGAATTATTCCAAGTATTTCAGCTGGAACAGCTATGTACGTTTTCGATTTTCTATTCACTCATGATCTGGCCTGGTCGACCCGATCATGATATTTGACTCATGATCTGGCCTGGTTGACCCAATCATGATATTGAAGGATGGGACCTTTTCTCGAAAAACTCCGGATCTCGAAAAAAGCGGAAGATGATGCAAGATCGAATCTCTTCAATCGAAGCTTCCGGCTTGATTCCTTTTCGCGAGTTTTCGCTAGGAATCATCATGTCGATTGCTTTCGTTGGAGAAATCGGTGGCGTGGTTACCTTACGGTTCCCTCGGCTTTCAAAAATGCGTTTTGGATTCGTGGGATGGAAAGGATTTTCCATTTGAGTTCTTCACACCTTTCTTTTAATCGAAATTCTTTGCTACTTCGTGCCTCTACTTCAATGAAAGCTAGCCCCTACTCCTTCTCCTCCTGAATCCTCGTTGGTCTTTCGTTCGTAGTGCGAATTCTATAGTGAGAAAGCTCACCCCTCCCTTTAGATGAGAAAGCCCTCTTTTACATCCTCTAGACAAATCAATATAAAATGCTACAACCCATTGTTGTTCTTTTGACGATGAAGCACTCCAGTACAACAGGCTAAAGTAACCTCTATGCTTCGTCCCCGGCGCGTAGGGCCGATCCCCGTGTGCTGGAGGGACGACCAGAAAGTGTGTTAAGCATATTCAAACAAAAGAAGCAAAAAAGGGAAATCAAATATTTGTAAAGGCAGCAAGGGGTTTCGCCTTCGAATTGAGTAGTGAGTCTTCTTTCTACTCGATCGAAACTTTAATCGAAAGTAGACTCAAGCCTTACCCCCTTATTATATATGTGTATGTGATTTAGTTCGAAATAATGGACTGATCTTTCTCCGCTTTAAAGAAGGTCTATTTCTATCTACTCTATCTATGAAGGAATTCGTTCATAGAATGCTTTTTTACTCTACTTTTTGAAAACAGGCGTACGGGATAGACCCGGAAGAGGAGATTGTACCAAAGGAGACCCGTTTTCCCGATCGTTTGGTTGGGTGTGCCCTTAGTCGCCCCGGAGAAGCCATACCCTTAAGAAGCTTACCCAACGCATCGCTTAACTCCTAAGATAAGAAAGGAAGACTTCTTCGATAGGACGAGGAAAAAGAGACTATTCTGATGTTTGAAAGTTCTCTCTTTCCTCAAAACTTCCTCTCAAAGCAACCTTAAGCAGAAAATAGAATATATACCTACCACCTACCAGTCTAGAGCTTCGCTTTTCGTTATCCTCAACAGAAAACCCGGGCCGAAGATTAGGGCTATACCCTCCATCTAGAAAGGGAGACTGCCCCCACTATAGAGGCAAGCTTTAGCTTGACGGCCGGGCCTTACTATAACCAACCTCACAGATCCCATTCAATCTTTTACACCAATGTATTGTACTCTCTCGACCAGGTCATCATAAGAAGCTAAATCTTTCGAATCCAAAGGTAGCCTTTGGATGTTGTCGTGACCGCTTAAGCTTGGTTTATTTTGTCAGAAAAGAAAAAAAAGTAGGTTTCGAAAGTTCATCGATTAGTACACCTTCGGTGCTGGTAAGGTCGGGACCGTGGTCGTCCGTCTCCGGTTTGCCGGCCGATAAGATCTCTGAGATTGACCAGCCAGCTGGGTTGGTTTGGTTATTCTTTTCTATTGAAAAGGGGTCAGCTGTCTGCGCGAGTCACCTTCTTCTAGGCTCCGCTGGACGACACGGCATTCTCATTTAAATATAGGCCGGCCGTACTTGTGATGGTTCCCAAGGATCCAATATGACCACTTAAGTCTACGTTGCCACGATATTGTTCTATGGAAGCGGGCGGGCTCTTATTCGGCCCGGTTTTTTGGTGTCGTAGGGGAGGGATTGACCTTTTTAACGCATATTCAGTCGTACCGGCATGGCCCCACGGATTTGTTTTCGATCGGAGCATCAGGCAGCGCAACCCGGTTCTACTTGACTAAGCCCCGTGCTCGTTTAAGGGGGGGAGTTTTACCAAACTACCTTTTTGATAACAAGGCAGAAACCCTCGACCCGACATTCATTAGTTTCGAATGAAGAATGAAAAGTGCCCTGCCCCAGCAAGCACCTACTCCTAACAAAATGAAAAGCGTGACTTTACTAAACAAGCAAGAAAAGCCCTTTCTATCTTATTAAAGGAGTATCTGACCCTGCAATCAAAGTCAAATAGCTTCGAGCCTATCTATACTATAGTAAGGGGACCCTTCAATAAGGTTCGCGCTAGGCGCTCACGTTTTTTGGCTTTCCTAAAATCGAGAATTTTTAAGTTGGTAAAGACCCACCCCCTGTTTCAGTCAGAATGAGTCCCCGGGACCCCGGGACATTGGCTTCCGCCAACAGTGAACTATTAAGGATCGCATCCCGCGCATATTCTACATTATAGCCTGCAACTAATTCAGCTTCCGCTTCTGGGAGATCAAACGGAGCTCGATTAGTTTCTGCTAAACAAGAAATAAAGAACATAACCAATACAGGGAACAAGGGAATACCAGACCATATCTGCTTTTGCGCCATGACAATCTCACTCGAATTACAAGGACCTACACATATTAGTACAGTATACCGGGGTCCCCGGCCAGAACCACACGTGCAAGTTTCCCTGCATGTGGCTCGTCCGTGCTTTCCGAGACGCTGCCTGTGACTCAGCATGGGATAAGAGGGCGGAACTGCACACTT
>NW_018744729.1:147500-200000 GCF_001683475.1 Chenopodium quinoa
AAGGTCACGTGAGGCCAATTCAATCGATGACAACGCTTCACTCGGAAAGCATGCACAGATGTGAAGGAACTTTGAATTCACTTCTCCTAAGATAACTCGAATTTGCGATCACTTCCTCTAACGAGCGAGTCAACTTCGTTCACCACTTACGACATTCTTTCAGAACCTTAGATTCCATGAAATATAAGGTGTGGAATAGAGCTAGCTAACAAGTAAACGAGTCAATGTTGCGTAAGTGAACGGAATGCTGTTGGCATGTTCGAGCTAAGCAAGCAAGTAAACTACTTCTCTTCGTTGCGTAGGCGAAGTGAGCCATTGAAGAAGACTTGATTCCAGAGAGCAAGTCGTTTTATGTGCTGGTACTGTTCTTTTTGATGGTTGAAAAGGGCGAGACTGATGTTGCAGCAAGAGATTCATCATGAGTTGGCTTGCCTGGAAGGCCAGGGAATTTAAGCAATCAGCGGTGTGGATGGGCGAGGCTGCTAGTCTAGCTTCAGTCTTTATTAATGGGATAGTCCCTCAGGTTCCGTAGTTCGAACAATTTCCTTTGCTGTAGCAAGCAAGTCAATTGGACGAGGTAAACTGATTCCTATATATCATCCAGACGGGCAGCCATGTTCAAAAAAACCATTCGATAGACGAACCGGGGTACGACAGAGAGTTTCAGATAAAGCAAAATCGCCATCAAAGACCCACTTCAGCAACTAGAACTCCTAACTCCTAGCTGCCTATCGATCGGAAGTCATATCGGTACGGTACCAACGAAGACGGTCTTTTCTTGTTTCAACGGAATGAAGGCAAAAGGATCCTCCTTTCGTACGCTCTGAAACAAGCTTTGTGTATGGCGCAAAGGTATGTGAGTGAATGCATTTTTCTTTATGGGCAATTGCTTTCTCGGAGTCCTTATAGCGGGCTGAGCCCTTCTCGGAAGACTCTGCAAGTGAGATTTTTCCTATGTGATTGAAAGAGCTTAGATATACTTCAAGTAGGAACCATCACCATTTAATTAGTTGATTATATAATCATAAAGGACGTCACCTAAGGGAATGGAATGACGTGATAGGTCACAAGTCGTCTGTCTTTAAAGAAAAAAAAGTCCCAGGGCAAAGACAAGATAGCTAGCTAAGCCCCTTCAACCCTTAGTTAATCAGCAATCTCGACTAGCACTCAGAGAGAATCAGCATCCACTTCTGGCTTTCATGGCCACCTTCTCCTGTTGAGCCAGCCTGATTGGTCGAATGAAAAGCCCTTCAAAAGCAAGCGGATTTCACACAAACTACAAACTCAGTCCCCCTTGTTTATCCTAATGCAAGCGATCCAAGTTAAAGGAGAGGAATGCTCAATCCCGATCCACGCTAAGGAAAAAGATCCAACTGAGAAGAGTGTAGGATTCCAGTGGGTCCAGATTTTTGCCTTGGTTAGGCGACAATCATGGTCTTGGTGATTCTTACGATTACGCCGCTTCTTTTTTTTTAGGAAAGGAAGCCCACTCGAGTCAACATCCCTTTCATCATATATACGACGATTCCCCTCGAGATTTTGATACTCTAATTCTGATTCTGCCACATAACGCATAACCTATACTTCACGCTAAGCTGCAATCTAATGCCCGGGGGACGCAATAACTTAACATTTCCCGAGATTACTTATTGGAACCGTAGTCAAAAGGTCTTTGAGTACCCCTTGTCTCGCAAGTGCTATGTGCGCGCATACCAACTCTTTTGAATCGCTTGTTATTGGCCTCGAAGCGGCGGTCCTAATGGGGTTTCAGTTCCTATAAGTTCGCGGAGATTCCAAGCTGGTCATTCGGCAGCTCACTGGTGAATCTAGGGTACCAAGTTGGAAGGTAGCCCTGTGCCAAAGAAAGTACCAATCCCAGCGTTGGACGAAGATCGGTCCCCTCTCAGACTTCCGTCGTCATGATAAGCTTGATGAATAATTCGCTTTAGTCTCTTCCTTCAGCCTAAGGTCGTCAAAGAGCAGAAAAGTGTACAAACCGACGGCTAAATCGCTTGAAGCTTTCTATTCGCCTTTCCCTAGCTTGCCGTAGAATTCGACTTGAGATCGATTCCCCGCAGTCAATACGCTTGTTTAAACTCTTCTGGTCTCTTTCTTTCTTTGATTCTATTACCGCAGGAGTGGTACGCGGGCAACCTTCCTTCTTTTCTTGCCTTATCGCCTTAGTAGGACCAAAGCCTCACCTTTGACTACTTGCTTCGTCGCTCCGTTAGTCGATCTAATCCGGATTCCCCTTTTCCTACTGTAGAAGCGTAGGGGACAAATCTACTATTTCATTCCTTCAGTCTTTCAATACGACGGAGATGTCAATCAAACCTTTTTCCTTAATAAGACCCCGCTCCGGCGGACTTTCATTAACAGACAGGCAGAAGAGGACTCTGGAAGGAAGGTGTAACGGTAGGTGCCTGACTTTTGGGTTTAAATAGGTGTACTAGAGAGATCGTTGAAGCTAAGGGCCAGGCTAAGCAAGCGGGATCCGGGCTCATTCTCGGGACTTCGTTTAGCTCTCTCCCTTTGCCTTAGTGCTAGACGCGGGTGAACCAGCGAGAGTCTGTGAGCGCTCCTGCGTGTAAGCATGGACGATCAGTCATCTAGGACTGATTGCGAAGAAGCAGCCTACCGTAAATGATCGATTCTCCTTCCTACTCGCTTATTTGACTCGTCTTAGGAGAGGATCGCGAACGCTTTTGCTCAGCGCTTGTCTTTCCGCACCAAAACGGAAGATCTATCTATCTTGCTCGGGATGCTTACGTGCTTCCGCACCATCCCTGACTTTCTTGCTTTTCCGATAGCCTTTAGTATAGGAGCATCTCTAGTGGTCCCGCCTAACTCTTCGTTATCTGTCCGAATACCTCTTACTATCTGCCTCTGTTTCAGGAATAAGTTAAGGGACTAGGAGTACCTGCCGGAATGAGCTTCCCTCGTTGATTCTTTATACTTCAGTATAGCCTTCAGACAGAATGAACGGATCGAAGACCGATTCTGATCTCAAAATGAACCTATCCCTGCCTTATTCAACTCAGAACTCAAAACAGGTCTTTGGCTTCCTACGCTCTCCTTCAACTAAGGGTGATAGGAAGTGAAGCCTAGCTCGACCGAAAGAAAAGGGTAAGAGCGGAGTCGTCGAAGCGAGAGGAAAGTAATCTCTCGACTGTAAGGAGAGGATAGAAAGTTCCATGTCTGAGAAGGAAAGGATATCTTGGCAAGAAGATATGGGTGGCCAGTAGCTTTCACTGTCAATCTGTTCTCGTACTGTAAAGAAGCATGAATGGCATACCAGTTGGATCTTATTTCCAGGGAGTGAATGGAACTTATCCTTTAAAGTACAGCCAGTAATTGTCAGTCAATTTCGGAGCGGAGAAGTTTGAAGTTATAACATATCCCGATGTCAAGGTGAGACGTCCAGCTCTTTAAGAAAGAAGGTTCGTCCTAGCTTAGTCGAAGTCTAAGGCAAAACCAGAATTCCAACAGTGCTAAGCTAGTAGGATTTCCTCTTGGAAAGAAAAGACTAGATAAGCTATCCAATCAGTAGACAGGCTGGGAACTCTACGAGGAAAGGAACATCCCGTAGAAAGCTTTCTCCTAGAATATATAATGAAGAGAATCATTGAACGGAGGATAACAGCCGAGAAGGATATGATAGACTACGGTTCAAAGCTTCCGGAGGAACTAGCTAGAGCTGGATCTGCTGAACCTGAGGGAATAAGGAAAGAAGCAAGCTTGGGTGCTTTATTTCTTTTTGCTTGTAGCATGATATGTAGTCAAGTCGGCTGAACACAAACCCAACCGAAGTGAAACTCTCCTTTCCTTCCTTAAGCTTCGCATAAGCGACTTCATACGAAAGGTAGGAGCTAAAATCCGGCTCGGTTAGGGTAGACCCAGGGGAAGAGCTGTGCACAAAGGTTTGAACCATGGGGCAGGGACGGCGACCAACAACAGGAGAGCACTCGGTGTAGGTCTTTCCTTGATCCTAATAAAGGCTCAGTAGCTCAATTAGGTTTGGAAGCAGGAGAAAAAGCCAGATGGACCACCATTCATATCATAAGAATTGACATATTCGCCGTGGCAAGGAAGGAGGATAATCCAACCATTTTTGCTCAAAAAAGTGAGCGAGAACTTATGATAAAAAGTGCCATTTATTGGTGTCATACGCCTTCCGAATGTCCAATTTCAACCCAACGAATGTTACCACCTCTAGCTTTCAGCTGCAACGAATTAACAAGCTCCGATGCCAATCCAATATTCTTTTGTCTGGCGCTAAAGCCCTTAACTTAATAAGGGCACCTTGATACTCAGATACAAGTTTAGATAGAAGGCAACCTTATCGCCAAGATTTTTTTGATAATGAAGAAAGTTGGCAAAACAAAAAATATAGCCCTAAACTGATCAATGGAGATAGCATTGCTTTATTTAGGAATTACAGTAATAAAATAAAACAGCAATTCATTGAGCCTTCACGGGAAGAAGAGGATCGCCTTGCAAATGTCGCTGCCTATGATATGCCAACAGGTTTGAAAGAAGCTTTCTGGGAAGCCATCAGGCCCAGGAGCTTTGCCCTCTTTGAGAGAGAAAAGCCCCCCCTTCTTATCTATAGATTGTCATTTTCTATAGCGAAGCCAGCCCCATCGGCTTAGCTTCTGAAAGCCTTTGCCCAATTTAGGTTGACCATTAGTACCGGGGTCCCGCCTTGTGGCTTCGGTCCGTCTCCTATAGCAACTAATAAGTATAAGCCTTCTGTTTAGGCTGGAAGCTCACTTTCTTCAAATCTCCTTTATTTGTGCCCTATAACCCTGACACGTAGAGATTCCTTTTCGTCGAGCGAGGCTGCCCTTAAGTGAAATCAGGAGAGAATCACTCATCTATGTCATTCCGTGCCGGGCACTCTCTCACAGCTATACAGGGATTAGGCTATCTTATTGCCATTAGGGTCTCGATTCATTTAGCATGTGGACTCCTAGACGTATCTCTTTGCTATATCTTTTTTAATCCCCCTTTCTTTGAAAGCGGTAGCGGTAATAGATCTCATTTTGAAAGAAAAATTCCTAGCAAGCAGAAAGGTACACATGGCCTATAGATCAAAGAAGCGGGATCGGAACCTAGCACAAGCGCTAGTGCTGAGAGCAACATCCTCTAGTGTTGTTTGGAATTCTCATTCATATCCTTCTCACCGTAAGGCCTGTCCCATTCCTTACCCCTCAAGTCTATATATAACTTGTAACTGCTTCCTTCTCTACTCTACATAGGGCTAATATCTTCGAACTTATCTCTCAAACAAGCAATCCAACTAACAGGTTTTGACCAAAGGCAAGAGTGATGAGTCACCCTCTCAGGAGTCAGTATCCAATGCGACATACTCAATGCAGTCTTTAACGGATTCGTCTCTTTCGGCCTATCGGGTTGATGAGACTGCTATACAGGAACGGCCTATAGGAGATTCTGTCCTTGTCACTACCAACGAGATCCAACAATCTATAGTTTTTAGCTTAATGGAATAAGGTAGAGCGAGAATCGAACTCACCTGTGTGTACCGTTTTGGGATAAAGACCGATGCTGTTCTTCTCTTTTAGCGTCTCGCATGATCAATCGATTGAATAAAATATCTCGCTTCTCCAATCCGCGATAAGCTGTGCCATGTGCTTTCACTTCTTCGTACGCTGAGAAAGGAGAATACCCTCTTCTGGTCGAATAATCGAAATTTTTGAGTATTAACAGCAGTTAAGTCTAACGAGTTTAGAAAGTCTGATAAGATCTCTTATAGAATTATTCGATCTATAGCCGATTTGGGAATAGCCCATTCCTAGTGAATCTTTTATCATAATTGTTGGTTAACATGAAGTCTACATGCTTTTCCTCCCTTTTGGGGGTCAATTCCACCTACGTACTACCTACCGTCTTCTGCTTCTTGGCCTTGGCTTGCAATGAGTCCTCCTTTCCTTTCTATCAAATAGTATTCATTCACCAGAAAAAAGGAAGAGCCATTTCGCTTAGCTAGTACAATTATAGATTTAGATCTCTATCATCCTCAAAAGCAGCAAGAAAGCATTCGTCAATTCTCGCCAATCATATAGTGCTTCCTGTCTTTTTTATAGAAAAAATCGTACTTCTCTTGTAGCAGTAGCTAGCATTCGAGTCCTTGGTACCAGAAAAGGAGGGTTCAATTAGTGCCACTATCTTTTGTCCAAGCGATGACTGCCCTTACTCTAACAAGTAAGCAAGTAAACAGCCTTATGCTTTACACTAGGTTCGAAGATCTTAGTATATACTATGCTTGAGGAAAGAAAGATGATAGAAAAGGTTCAATATTAGCGAATTGCCTCTGACTACTCTGTAAATATACATTTCTAATCAATAGGTAAGATACCCACGAGCGGTTAACAAGAAGGATAAGATGGAGAGAAGGAATCTCGGAATAGAATAGGGTCTTTGGCTGCTTTCAGGACGGCTTACCGCACAGATGCTCTCGAAGCTGATCTGGTAGTCGCTAGCAGAGGAAGGCCCTCGCCCATTAGCCCTAGCTGACCAAGAGAGAACAGAAAGACCCCCTCTTCTACTGCTGCCACTTCCTTACATTCAACATTAAAGAAGAAAGAATAGACTCTCTCTAACTATGAGAATGCTTCCCGCGTTCTCCCCTAAAAGGCGAAGACAGATATCGGTGGTATCAAAGAATACCTGTATAGGATGCGGCAAGAATCATGGTTAGACGGTGATTACCTTGGAAATTACAAATATGTGCTAAGTTATTACACTAATATGGGCGATACAATTGATCGGTGGGATCCTTCGAAGAACTCCGCTATTCAGATAGCTGCAGCTATCACAGCATGTTCTAGTATCTATATGTACCCTTACATCTCCAGAGATGACTGCTACTCCACATTGGTGGTAAATGGGTGGGTAGTACTCCTAAGGTAGTGTTTGACTTAGAAAGTCTAGATAACGCAGGAAAAGAGATTTTCTTTAGCATGAAACAGAAACTCTCTTCCCAAAAGATGGAGAATCTCCGTCTTAGAGAGAAAATTGCTAGTATGGAAAATAAAATAAGTAAGGATTTGGTGCCAACTGAAGAAAGAACGATGCTAGATAGCGAAGAAGAAAGCGAGGGAACTAACCATACATTAGAAGAGAATAATAAGACAGACGATAAGAAGCCTGATACCTAAGACTGATATACAGGGTTAGATAGATAAGAACATTAAACCAGATACCTCTATAGAGGCCTATAACGAAGTTTAGCGATGAGTTCTTGGGAATGTTAAGAAACCTGTTGTTTTCTTACATGATGGGGGGTTTTTTGTTATCCAATTTTTCTCTATTGAAGATAAGAATGAGATTGTGTACTCCGGTCCTCACTTTGGTCAGCCTATGTTGGTCTGTCAGTTTTGATTTCTATGAGGAAATTCTTAAGGTGATTCCCATTTGGGTTAAGCTTCCTAATCCGCCTCTCAAGCTAGAATTTCATTTGCTAGATTATTAGTGGAAATGGATGTTACTGTGCCCCTGCCTGAAGTCATATGGATTGAAGATAGGAAGGGAAATGTGTTTAAGCAAGAAGTTTGGTACGATTGGACTCCTTGTCAGAAATGTCAACTGGTTGGACATTCATGTGATGATTGGGCTCCGGTGTACAAGAATGCAAGCTCTAAACAACCTAAGAAAGTGTGGGTTGTTAAGAAGACTCAGGAAGTTCCGGCTAATACTAATGTTACTCCACCTAATCATCATGCTCCTGTTAATGATGAAGCACAGGAAGGCTGGAAAGTGGTCCAAAAGAAACATCAGAAAAGGAATATACCTTCGAAGTCTGGGAAGAAAGAATCCTTTTCATGTGCTCAATGAGGATGAGGAGATCCATGAAATGGATAGTGAGGAGGAAATGGAAGAGAATGACTATGCTGCTAGACCATCCGGGGGTCCCCCCCGTGGTCAAATGATTGTGTGCACTTGGAATGTAAGGGCCCCGTGGGCACCAAAAACGGAGGTTAAAAAATTCCTAAATAAGCATAAAATCTCAGCGGTTGGTCTCTTGGAAACTAGAGTAAGGGTAAATAATAGTGCGAAGATTCAGAAGAGGTTTGCCACTAACAAAAGAAATATGCTGCATGACAGGAGTGGAAACCAAATTACTGATGCAGATGCGATTTGAGAGGAGATTCTCAGTTTCTACAAGGGTCTGTTAGGCTCATGTGCAGACTCTTTGCCTTGTATTGATCTGAGTATTATGAGGAAAGGTAGAACTTTGAGCAATGAAGCCAGGAGCTCTCTCTGTCAACCAGTCACAACTGAAGAAATTGAGAGTGCTCTTTTTAGATCAAAAGTAGAAGTCTTTCGCTGTGACTAAGGATAGACAGGACTCTCGGTTCGTCTGAGCCTGAGTCGAAGACTTCGGGTCCTGCATCTGCTTCAGTTAATTAGGTTAAAATGTGCCTTAACTTAATGGTGTTTTGATCTAATCCTAGCTAGTCATCATCCGAAGTTGAGGCCTTTCATCCAATGGTCTGTCAAAGAAGAGGTCAACCATCGCAATAGAGAAGGGCCTAAAAGGTACGAGGAGGAAAAACCGGAGTACAACTTAGACATAAGGTTTGAAATTGGGCTGTACCAATTCTACAGGAGTAAGACATTCACCCCTGGTCTTTCTTTCGATTCGGGCATATCTTTAATATGAATATGAATCTATAAATTACCATTAAATGCCCTGCTGAGATGATAATAGGATGGGCGTATAGACAGTGAATCAATAGTATAAGCAATAGGCGATTAGGAAAGGACAAAGAAGGTCTTTGCACCAATCCCCTCTTTGAATAGCCTCTTTGAAGGACAACTTCTATTGTTTAATGGACGAGGAGTAGGAGGGAGGAACGAAATTCATGCTAGGTTGTGAGGGAATGCCTTCTTACTCTTGGAGAATCAACTGATAGTCTTTTCGACGAATTCACTGCTTGAGAATCTATCCCTTTTTTACCGAAACGGACATCCATATAATGGTATAAGGAATATGCCCACAATCGGGCGATAGACGGATATAATCCTACCAAACTTAGAAAAAGTCTTATTGCCCTAGAAGCCAAAACTCTTAACTAACTCTTAGGCGAAAGGCTTCCATGCTGAAGAGCCTGATATGAAAGAAAGCTAGAACTCCAAGTACAGACAGAGAGAGGGAGATATTGTCTTATATAAAATAGGTTGTTAGGAAGAATCAGCAGCAGATGTTAGAAAGTGAACTGTACTGCTGCATTCCGTAGAATTCCGGGAATTGGAACTGGCAAAAGAGGAGACTTTTGCATACCTTACTTACGGCACACAAGATGATGTTTCCTGGTTTTAGATCCACAGCCAACTTTTTATAGCTCATACAAATCATCTCTGTGTCTCCCTTGATGGTGTAATCAGTGGAAACAGTGATTTCCTGTCCCTCTGTCAGTTGGATGGGCTTCCCATCCTTCAGAAATCCAGTACGAATTTCAGGTCCCTTGGTGTCAAGCATAAGAGCACATAAGATCTGAGTGTTCTGCATAGCAATCTTGATATTTTCAAAAGTCTCTTGATGATACTCATGTGTTCCATGTGAGAAGTTAAATCGAGCGACATTCATCCCCGCTCTCAGCAGCTTCTCTAGCATCGGCACCGACCTCGAAGCCGGTCCAAGCGTACACACGATCTTCGTCTTCGGTACTCTTCCATCCTCAGGAATCTCCTTCAATATCAATGTTCGCCATTCCAGAAAGTCAGAATTGAAAAACCCTAGAAAACACGCAGCTGGGATTCGGGGACAAGTCAGTGGGCTGGAAAAAGCGAAGAACGAGGAAGACGCCATGTTCAAGGGCAGTGAATTCTTTAAGGTTTCCATTGACATATCTCCCATATCTTCCAACCTTCCCAACTTCAGATCCATTGAAAAAGACAATGCGAAAGAAGGAATAGAACTTCGAAGCTTTGGTAACAAAAGAATATATGAGAATAGCTCAAATTTTTTCTTGAGGATCTTTAGAAAATGATCAAGCCAATATAATAATACCTACACTCTTAGGCAATCCGGCAAGCTTGCAGGTTATATTATAGGCAAGCAGTAATTCTTATTGTAATTGCGTATATAAAGAAAAAAAGATTCTGAATGTCGGTAAATGTTTTTGACTGAACCTCCCGTTGTTCTCTCTCCGATAGCACGCAGCCGATAATAGAGACAGATAGAAAGTGTGCAGTGAAGGGTCTTTCGTCAGAAGCAGTCTTTCTTAACTTGGAAAAAGGGCTCAAACAATGCCTGTCCCATTCCGTTGTTGGTCAACAACCAACCACCTATACATACTTTAACCACCAAATCTAGAGGCTTGACGGAGTTAAGCTGTCTGGAGAGAATCACTTAAAATCAAACATTCTTATGCCTCAACTGGATCAATTTACTTATTTCACACAATTCTTCTGGTTATGCCTCTTCTTCTTTACTTTCTATATTCTAATATGCAATGATAGGTATGGAGTACTTGGGATCAGCAGAATTCTAAAACTACGAAATCAACTGCTTTCACACCGGGGGAACAACATCCAAAGCAAGGATCCCAAGAGTTTGGAAGATATCTTGAGAAAAGGTTTTAACACAGGTGTATCCTATATGTACTCTAGTTTATTCGAAGTATCCCAATGGTGTAAGGCCGCCGACTTATTTGGAAAAAGGAAGAAAATCACTTTGATCTCTTGTTTCGGAGAAATAAGTGGCTCACGAGGAATGGAAAGAAACATATTCTATTTGATCTCGAAGTCTTCATATAGCACTTCTTCCAATCCTGGATGGGTGATCACTTGTAAGAATGACATAATGCTAATCCATGTTCTACACGGCCAAGGAAGTTTTAAAATATGACCATCAGAATGATTTTATACCTATCGGTCACCTTCTAGGTTCTTTGACTTTTTGTATTACCACGTCCCAAAAAGGGACGGGAACTTTTTTTTGTTTTCCAAATACTCAATCAATCGGATTTTATATAAGATGATCTTTCAGCTATATGGCTGAAAGCCCTTTGGCTACTCTACTGTATAATAAAGTCTCGTTCTTACCACTATCCTTTTGAAGCGGGCAGGGAACAGTGCTCATGCTATAGAGATTTGAAAAGAAAAGCCAACTCATGTTTCCCCTCCATTTTCATTACGAAGATGTTTCACGTCAAGATCCGTTGCTCAAACCGAATCACGCCAACGTTATGGACGTTCCTGGATTGTGTGAAATAAGAGTAGTACCAAAGGCAGCACCTTCTGATTTCATAATCCAAAATGGAAAATTGGCTATGGAGATTCCGTGCGGTCAGAAATTTATACGGACACGCAGGGGCTCGATAGGAAAGTCGTTTCGATCCAATCCATTCTTGGGGTCAAATAAAGACAAAGGATATGTCAATGACCTAGCACGACAAAGCACTCTCCGAGGGCATGGAATGTTTCATTTTTTGGTCAGAATCTCGACAGTAATGTCTCTCTTAGATTCTCTGGTGGAAATACGGGAAAACTCCATTCAATTCTCGATGGAAACGGAGTTTTGCGAATTCTCCCCGGAACTAGAAGATCATTTTGAGATCTTCGAACATATTCGAGGGTTCAATGTAACTATTGTCACTTCAGCCAACACACAAGATGAGACTTTACTACCGTGGAGCGGCTTTTTGCAAAAAGATGAGGGTCAGTAAGATGCCGGAAAATCGAAATATACGAGATCACAAACGTGGATTGCTCGCAGCTAAAACAAAAAAGACGTTAGAAAGCTTTTTGTAAAGATCCCGATACCGGTTTTTCCGGCTCCGTGACCGAAAAGACCTAACGGACTAATCCCTTATCTCGAATCGGAGATGCTAACGGGGCGGGAATCTAAGTGGGGGACCCCTCTACCGCCGGCGTCTATCTCCTGTCAAGTATGCTTTCCAGACATAGACTACGTACAGGGTAGTACTCTTGGAAAGATAGAATCTCACCGGGTATAACATTTTTAAATAAGTTACGAAAGTGACTCCCGAAAGATCGACCACTATTCTAAATATAGTAAGGCGGAGAACTCTTGTTCATTGGAGCGCCGGAGTGCAGAGGTTGTTCCCATCATTGAAGTCCGAGTGTGGGACTGAGCCTTCCGAATGAGAAAGACAATAAAGTGCTTTGTTTCGTTGGAAAAACCAACGCAAAAAAAAAGATAAAATTGACTTTCAAAAACCTACTTCTATAGATAGAAAAGGTTGGAAAGAGTTACTTTTTCGAATTCCCTCCCTTTATACGCTCTTTTCTAGGGGTCCCATTCAATTCCTTTGACCGGTCGTTTCGAGCTTCCAGTTCTTCTGGATTGCTAATGTGGTTCGATGACGCCGATGGAAGGAACCACTGGAGATTCATCCAACTTCGATCCCCTAAAGGCAAGTACGTAGTCTAAAGAATCCCAAATATAATAGAATAATCAAAAGAGCTCCTTCGGCTCTAAACAGCTACTGACCTAATTGGGAGCTTTTCAGCCAAGGTCGTCGGATTTAGAGGTCCTTTCGCAAGGTAATTCCTATTTGCTTACTTAGAACAAGTAAGGGTCCAGATCATTCCATTGGGGAGAAAGCAGGAGTCATCCATATATAGATGAATAGTACCAGTGGCGTCTAGGAGGAAGACGGGGAGTGACTGGGGTGGGGAAGAAGAGTTGTCACAATAGAAAGAATCTTGGCAAAGCAAATGAGTATAAGAAACCAACGATTCTCTGTTCTTAAACAACCCATATTTTCCACACTTAATCAGCATTTTATAGATTATCCAACCCCGAGCAATATTAGTTATTGGTGGGGATTCGGTTCGTTAGCTGGGATTTGTTTAGTCATTCAGATAGTGACTGGCGTTTTTTTAGCTATGCATTATACACCTCATGTGGATCTAGCTTTCAACAGCGTAGAACACATTATGAGGGATGTTGAAGGGGGCTGGTTGCTCCGTTATATGCATGCTAATGGGGCAAGTATGTTTCTCATTGTGGTTCACCTTCATATTTTTCGTGGTCTATATCATGCGAGTTATAGCAGTCCTAGGGAATTTGTTCGGTGTCTCGGAGTTGTAATCTTCTTATTAATGATTGTGACAGCTTTTATAGGATACGTACTACCTTGGGGTCAGATGAGCTTTTGGGGAGCTACAGTAATTACAAGCTTAGCTAGCGCTATACCTGTAGTAGGAGATAGCATAGTGACTTGGCTTTGGGGTGGTTTCTCCGTGGACAATGCCACCTTAAATCGTTTTTTTAGTCTTCATCATTTACTCCCTTTTGTTTTAGTAGGCGCCAGTCTTCTTCATCTGGCCGCATTGCATCAATATGGATCAAATAATCCATTAGGTGTACATTCAGAGATGGATAAAATTGCCTTTTACCCTTATTTTTATGTAAAGGATCTAGTAGGTTGGGTAGCTTTTGCTATCTTTTTTTCCTTTTGGATTTTTTATGCTCCTAATGTTTTGGGGCATCCCGACAATTATATACCTGCTAATCCGATGCCCACCCCGCCTCATATTGTGCCGGAATGGTATTTCTTACCCATCTATGCCATTCTTCGTAGTATACCCGACAAATCGGGAGGTGTAGCCGCAATAGCACCCGTTTTTATATGTCTCTTGGCTTTACCTTTTTTTAAAAGTATGTATGTACGTAGTTCAAGTTTTCGCCCGATTTACCAAGGACTATTTTGGTTGCTTTTGGCGGATTGCTTACTACTAGGTTGGATCGGATGTCAACCTGTGGAAGCACCCTTTGTTACTATTGGACAAATTCCTTCTTTTCTTTTCTTCTTGTTCTTTGCCATAACGCCCATTCTGGGACGAGTTGGAAGAATAATTCCTAATTATTACACGGATGAGACTGAGACCACCTGATCAGTGTAAAATTCTTATACCAATAATTGACGAGTGAGTATTACACCAATAATTGACAAGCGGATTCGTTTTTTCTAGTTGGCTATGTTGATATAGCTTAGATAGGGAAAAGAAAGTCTACTATACTATAGGGTAAGGGTGAACTTTCAAATCCGGTTGTTCCCGAAACTCCCCGTCCCTTACTCGTCTTTTGAAAGCAAGAACATTCGCATAGAAGAGTCTCTGTATCATGCATGCTCCTCCACTTTTGAAAAAAAAAAAGAAAAAATCTTGAATAAGAATCTTAAATAGAACTAATGAATCTTCCTTTGTAGGAACTTAACTTCCACTCCTGAAGTCAGGTCTTCCTTCCCCCACAGAACCAGATTCTGTCTTCTAATCCTATGAGGAAACATAGTATGCTACCACTTGTCTTTGTTGCTGAGTCGGTTTCTTTTGCTCAACCATATTCTGTAGAGGAATCGGAGAATGTTTCCGAATCGGCTGTGTTCCTTCTACTGATTTCATAGCTGGGATAGGTAGGCTTTTCATTTTCATTTGAATAAGATCCAATCTCTAAGACTAAGATAAGTAAGATACCACATCACATCTTTTGACGTTCGTAGATAGCAAAAAAAAAGAAAGAGGAATCCTAGACTCTTATCGGCTCTTCAAGCAAGCGCGATAGCTGAATCCAGCAAGCCATAAAAGAAAAGCGGATATAAGAGAAAGGCAACGAACGCATAAGCACACGAGTACTTAGTAGACTTATGGGTTGGATGCTTCTTTACGGCTCTATAGTAAGCTCCGGATAGTTCGAGGAAGCCCCTATCGATACCATTAAAGGCAGAAATCGTGAATAACTAATACGAACAGCGGCAGAATAGAAGCCGAAAGCCAGAGCTGACTTATTGATTTGATGCTGAAAATCCGATCTGCAGATGAAGCAGAAGCAGGCAAAAGGCTCAAGGCATAAAGGCGATTATTCCCTTCTTGAGCTAAATCATTGACCTCGCGCCTGGTTTGATTAGGACATTGCCGCATTTCATCTCAAAGAGGATCTAACTCTTTCTTTCCGTCTTAGCCGAACTACCTGGCTCGGGTCAATTCACTCTTTCTTTATCGCAAGCAAATAGCCAAAGAGCTGATGAAAGAGCACCGTCTTCTCTTATTCCTGAAAAGATCTGCAGAGCAATTATTACAAAAAGACTAGCATCTCTAACGGGAAAGCAAAGACCTCCCCTTTGTTTGGTGGCCTCCTTCCAAAAGCATAGCTTTAGCTATTACAACCCTTGAGAAGAGTGAAAGCAGAATCAGACTCTCGTACGGCCTTCCTTCCCCAATAATGCCGCTATCATGCGCGAAGCGAAGCTTGATAGGAGCCCGAGCTAAGAGAATAGAGCAAACTCGACGTCACAAAACCAGGAATAGATCGTTCAAGGGAGCAACTCGAGATAGATGCAAGATTCTTTCTCCTTTTCCGAGGTCAAGTGCGCAAGAAAAAAACGAAAGTAGGTTGGTTGAAGGCCTACTACCTACTTTTTTCAGTATTCGAAATCTCTCTTCGTGGGAAAGCCTTCTTCTCTAAGACTGCTTTCTCATTCCTACTCTTCTACCCCTAGTCTCAATTCTCAAGAAGTGAGCGAGACGGCAAGTCTGCCTTGTCCAGAACGGAAAGCAAGCAAGAAAGCTAGCCATCTTCGACCTCATCTTCTGGCCACACTTCCTCTGGCATTACGACCTTTCACCTTAAAGGTACGTAGTCGCTTATTAGAAGCTTTTGGCTGGTCTATCGCTATTTATTTCGCTATTCAATTGGTCAATCCGACAAACAAATCAGAAGTTGGTCTTCGACCTAGCCCTTGTCGATCTCAAGATCTGTTGAGAAGTGGTGCAACCCAGATGCTGTAAGCTTCGGAGCAGCCTTTCCCGACAGAAGCAACAAACAGGCGCAAATAGAACAACACAGAAGCAAGAGGTACGCGTGTAGAAAAACAGATAGAAGAAGAACGCGAATTCGGAACCCCTTAAGGTAATCACGGGGGTTGCTTTTCGAACAATTCGAATAGATAAAGTATGCCCGCGTGGCGAAATCTGAGATACCAAATGTTTTCATTTCCCTAGGATCGAGCGATAGGGTGCCTGCCTACAGTTAAGAATTGATCTCCTCCAAAACGAGAAAGTCAAAAAGAAAGTTCGTGTGTATGCCAGCGTTACGGCTTAGCCAACCACTGCTTAGGTTGCTTTTACAGCAGAACTCTCCTCATGGCAGAGAGAGGCCAGGAGTCGGGAGTGGAGCCCTCTTGGAGACTTGTTCACCCGAGGCAGTACATCGCCCGAGCCTTACTTAAACTTAAAGGCCGCTGCCTTCCAAAAGCATAGCTTTAGCGAGTAAACTACCAAAAGCATCTAATAAGCGATTACATACCTCCAGGAGTGAAGTTTCTATTGAGTCAGATCTGGGATTCGTTTCCAAATTCATCTCATCCGCTTTTTTCAGTCTATAAAAACGCAGAATGTCGAATTTAAGGTCGATGTCAGGTACACGCTTTTGGGGCCCCGTAAAGGCATCGGTACTACTGCCGCGCTCAATGCGGCAAAGCCAACGAATGTAGCACCGAACTTCCGCTAGGGTAGGGTTGGGGCCCATACCCCGCGCTGTTTGCTCAGTTGCCCCCATTCTGAGGACAATCGGCCGGAAAGCCTCTTCCGGAGGAAATCTTTCCATTATCTCCGGAAAGAGATTCCCAGCCATGTAATTCAAAATCAATTGAGAAAGAAAAAGCCCATGCTTTGGTGTAGCACCGGTTCTGGCAACTCTTTTTATATATATCCGATATGATATCCTGGACTCAAGAAAGGAATTCACAAATGAATGAGCGACTATATCATGGGAATATTCCACTGGTGAACGGCGACAACTTGGCTAAGCCCAGTTTAAGAGCTTACTATAGTATAAAAATTCCATCCTATACTTTTCTCCCTAGGAAGTCTTCGAGGCAAAAGAGTGAAAGTGGGAATCGGCATAGGGCGCTGTAAAGGCCATTCTTTAAAAAAGAAAGGTGAAGTCCGAGGGCTAGGTTCAAGGGTTGGTCGCGCTATTTCATATCCTCCGTCGGTGTCTTTTCACCTCCGAGAAGTTTTTTTTTTCGGACTTTTAAAAAGCTTTGGATGTACAAGAGCTTGTTTACAATTGATCACATTTGAGCATGCAACTCTCCTAGTCTCATCTTTGGGGCGAAGTAAGCCAATTACATTGCCTATATTGGTAAGGTTAAGCAGTTTAATCGCATTTCTCGTCTCTCGCTCTGATCTGGTGTCGTCGCTCACAGTCCAAGAAAGGTAGTCCTTTCATTGGCTAACGGGATTAGGCCTAATGGGATAGACCGATCATCGCTTCCTTCCTCTACTAGTTCTGGAGTCAAGCCAGCAAAGAAAAGACTTCTTATAGGTCGATCCGGCCGGGGCTGAGGTGCAAAGACAAAGGAATATGGTAGGTATAAGGAATATAACAAGCAATCAAAGGAATGCAGACGTTGGTAAGGGTAAAGGAGCTAGAAAGATAAGTTAAGGTCGGTAGGCAAAACAGGGGGTTTGGCAACGAATGCTGTTCACACGAAAACTATTCCTTTAGTCTCTCCTCTCGCCGCTCATACGCCTCCTTCCAGTTAGTTGCTTATTGGGAGATCGAAATCAAGATTGGGACCTGAATGAAGTAGTAAAACGAAGAAGGTCAACCAAGCGTACTAATGTGGCTGTGGGCATTTCTTCTGAAAGCCTTTCTTATATGCTTTATTATGCCTTTGGAGTGCCTAAAGACAAATGAACGAAGTGTCAAAAAATGGTAAGGGACACGAGTGAACAGATTCAAGGGAGAGTTGAAACCGCTTACCCTCCCTTTATTGAACGTCATAGCCGATATGATGATAGGAAGTTCTACATAGAAACAAAATTTCTAATTAGATGCTTTGGGTATAGCAGGACTTGAACCTGCGACCATTAGGTTAAAAGCCCAATGCTCTACCAACTGAGCTATACACCCCAAAAAAGATTGAGTAGTAAATAAAGATTGGTTCGGAAAAGAAGGCGGCCCCTTGGCTGCTCATCATAAAGGGCGCGGCTCTATATGAGGTTCGTACTGCAGAGCAAGCGAAGAAAACGTAAGGGCGCGCGTTAGCACTCCTGCAAGAAAACGAAAACTAAGTTTCGCCTTTTTCGATATGAGAAATGAGAAAGATGCGCTCAAGCACCCAACCCATACTTTGTTCTGCTTGCCGAAGCCTTACTCAACAAGGACCTTTCTTTTTAATGAATCTATATCTGTGCACGGAAGTTGCTGGCCGGCGGCCGCTCAACTGTTCGAGCGCAATGCAGTGGTAGTTGGTTCCGATTCGACAAGGGCAGAATGCCTGGTCGAAGGTCCAAAGTAGGTGGCAGGCGTGTTCGTTTTGGCTCCCGAGCGAGAACAAGAAATAGGCGATGCACCATCCTTGCTGCTATGTACGTTGACCTTTACTTGAAAAATTCATCCAATTGAACCCACACTCAAAGGAGGACCACAAGCTCGGGGCTCGACGAAAGAAAAAATGGAAGCATTAAATTAAGAAAATGAGGTTAGCAGTGAAAGAAAGAGCCCGGCATTCATTTCTTCATTCATATAAATAGCTGAGTCTACTAAAAGAGAAAGCAGCCTCATCGTGTCATATTAGAGGAGACCTCTGATCGTTCACCCCTAATATGACACGTTCCCTCCCAGTTATATGATCAACGGGATCAGTCGGTTAGAGAGCGGGGCTATTGTAGGCAAAGTCGTCCCCTCTACTGACCGAACCGAACCCTCAGTTCGAAAGTAAGTCTTCGGCGGGTCACCATTACTTGACTTAGAAAGGCGAACATCTGAGAAAGGGAAAGCGCGGTGCGCCTGGTGCAAATGGCTTTCTTTTCTCATGATATACCAAGCGGAATGGAGGGTCCTACCCACGTACATGATTGATAGAATCACTACGTAGGGGGCGGGGGGAGCGGTCAACTTGATGCGGAAAAGGCATGAGTGCAGTTCCGATCTTTTAGTGTATTCCTTTGTAGTGAGTAGGGCCTCTTTCTCGTTGATCAGTTCGCCTTTGTTCTATTGAAAGGTCTCCATTCCTACGGCGGTTTTGTCAACGAACGCGTCTCGAGCCGGATTTACTAACCTAACCCTTAAGGAGGCCTTGCCATAGTTGGGTGCTCTGCTTTAGTGTGATTGACGAAGGCTAGGTTTGGAAATATCCAAAACAAATGAAAAGAGATCGGGGTCGATAGTTGGCAAGGAACTGGATCCTCCCCCAAAAAGGGGGGCGGCTGTGGTCGAACTCTAATTCTGGAAAAAGTAAGGGCCCTTTTACCAAGTCTACCAGATAGAAGATCATAGAGGGCCAACTATCGTTGCGTTGCACAAGACGGTGCCCTCTCAATCATCGTTCGTAGCCAAATCTGATAATACGCTTCGGCGATGTTACCTACTAAATAAAAAGCCTGCTAGGTGATCGAAATCGCTCAGGTCACTGAGGACTCACTCACCTACTCCTTATCTATCTAAGAGTTTCCTCTATCTACTGAATTCAAAAGGCGACCCGCCGCGCCGGGCTATAAGATACAGCTGTTGTACTACTTGACTGGTAAGAAAGAGCTTCCGTAAGAATTGGAGTAATATTGTATGTACGATATAACCCTCTCTTCCGCTACTGGTGGACTGTTGCACAGAAAGGCCGACAGAAGCAACGTTTTTAGCGCGCTTTCCAAAGCGCTTAGCTTCTGCTAGCGGCGGGGCGGCAAGGCCATTAAGTTCAGTTGGAAACCTAAGCCAAGAAGGTACGAACGAAGTGACGGGCCCCTTTAGAGATAGGGGGGCGGCTTTCTTGTGGTAATAATTTAGAACATTTCTCTTCTTCTCTTAGCGTACACAGTTTGCTTGCATGCTGCCCTAGGCACATCTCTCTTTCTTAGTTTCACGCTGCCTGAATGAAAGTCAAGTCAGTCTTTTAGTAAGCGTATATAAGCAGCTGTTTAGTGTATAAGCAATTCTTTAGTGGCCGCACCGAAAGGTACGTACGGTAGAGGTTGGTTGAAGATGATGTTACGCAGCGTTCAGAACCAGCCTTGAAGTGAATGAATTAGAAGGAAGGAAGAAGTAAGAAAATGAGACGACTCTTTTTTGAACTATATCATAAACAGATCTTCTTCTCCACACCAATCACGAGTTTTTCTCCATTCCTCTCGTATATTGTCGTAACGCCCTTAATGCTAGGTTTTGAAAAAGACTTTTCATGTCATTTCCATTTAGGTCCGATTCGGATCCCTCTGTTGTTTCCTTTTCCTCCCGCACCTTTTCTTCGAAATGAGAAAGAAGATGGTACACTCGAATTGTATTATTTAAGTGCTTATTGCTTGCCAAAGATCCTACTTCTACAATTGGTAGGTCACCGGGTTATTCAAATAAGTCGTGTTTTCTGTAGTTTTCCCATGTTACAACTTCTGTACCAATTCGGTCAATCCGGAATGGATCGGTTAAACATTCTATTAGGGAGCCTGGTCTTGACTCTTCTGTGCGGTATTCATTCTTGTTTGGCTCTTGGAATCACATCCAGCAGTGGTTGGAACAGCTCGCAAAATTTAACCACTTCACCTACTTCATTGCCCTCAACCGTTTCTCGTACCTCTATTGAAACAGAATGGTTTCATGTTCTTTCATCGATTGGTTATTTTTCTTCGTTCGTATCTCTTTTTCCAATTTCGGTCTCGATTAGTTCACAAGATTGAATGGCCAATTCTCCTCCGGACCCTCGATTCGATTGTTTTCCAAGAATGTTGGTTGAGCCGAGTATGTAAGCCATGTATCTGGAAAGAACTTCAAAGTAAAAGAGGGGCTTTCGGTTCTTTTCACCCTCTTTTGGTCTTGCAGCTATTAAGCTATTAAATAATTTTTTTTAATATAAAAAGTCGAAAAAGGTCTATTTTGAGCATGTTCATGTTCCTCTCGTACGTTCATGATATTGCTTTCACATGGCTCTTAAAAGCTCAAATAAATGAACTCTAATGGACTTAGCTTGCTCGTTTCATATCACGCTTGACAGCGCCTTGACTTCAGATTTGAGTATAGACCTTTGTCCTATTCTTTTTTGGCTATTGCCAGAGAAGACATCTATGTTATACCAGCAGACATGGCAAGAAAAGATTTTTTTTATAAAGAATGAGCCAAAACCGAACAAGCAAGGCCAAAGCCAAATGCTGACCTAAGAAGGACGCTTGCGGGAGAGTTTAGAGTTTCTCGACAGGTGAATGCTTTACCAAACTCGTATAGAACTCCTTTCATATGATATGTATTGATTTCCGCTTATTACATGCTTGGTTTCCTAAACTATTTCTTCCCAGCACCCCCTGACCAAACAAAAAAGCGGAAAGCCAAGATCTCTATAAAGCGAAGGAAAGAATACAGATGTGAAACAAGCAACGGGTGAGCTACCGCGAAAGCCGTTTTAGTTAGTCACTAAAGCCGTTTTCTTGCTGGAAGAAAGACGAATGCTTGGACGGAATAAGGTCTAGGGGAGACCGCCCATTACCATCCACTTCGCTCTCTAGTGATTGCAGTTCCTCTCTCAGATAGACCATAAACTTTTCATACGCAATTCGCAATTCTTCGATCCATTCATGAATGCGCAAGAGAAAGCGATCCATCAGACTAGAGGGAAGTTTTTCTTTCTCCATGACCCCACCATCATCAATTTGAAACTTTCACAGCACGGATGCAATCAAGAAGCTGTTAACTATGAGATTCTTTCGGTATCTATCTAACAATCAAGGGCTGACCTTCCTGCTTGATTTCTCGATCCAATCTCGCACTTGGTCTGATCGCACCGTAGATCAAGTTGTAACCGAAGTAGACCAAGAAGGGAGTATGACCAGGCACTCTCTTGGATTTCATGGTTTGGAGCAAGCTCAGCTTTCCTTTCACTTGGCACGAGACACCGTACGCTACACAGAAGAACACAAGCTTTGTGAATGAATTTAACATATTGACATTTCCACATTAGACTGATTCAATGGAGAAAGCAATGCCCTTGAGGAGAGCACTTCCTTCAGTTTAGCAATCAATTAGATCCCGACTGCCTTAGCCTTGATGAAGCATAGCTTGCCGTTTGATGCTACTCTTGGGAACATTGAGACATCGACTTTAAAGCATCTCGTAGTTGATCGGTACTGCCATCAACAGTACCAACATGGACAAGGACTGCTGAGCATGGATAGAACGAGAGTCGAACTCGCGACTCAATCACTCTTTTTGTTTGGAAGATCATTCGTTCTTCACTCTCTTGCTTTTTTTTACCCGCGGGGAGCGCAGCAACCAAGGTGCATATTATCATATAGAAACAAGTGAAGCGTAGCGATTCGTACTACCGGAAAAGTTTAGCTAACCGGCAGGCAATAGAGTCCGCCGATAGGCGCAAGCAAAGCGTAGCGAATCACATAGATAAGCCGCTTACGCCTAAGAAATAGGCGTAAGGGCGGGCGAAGGGGATGGATGTCTGAGCGGTTGAAAGAGTCGGTCTTGAAAACCGAAGTATTGATAGGAATACCGGGGGTTCGAATCCCTCTCCATCCGCGAGGTCATAAGTTGATAAAGGGCATCTGAACGTAACGCTTCCTAGAGGACTCTTTCTTTGACTTTCAGTCTAGTGCCAATTATGTTATGTATTAAAAAAAAAAAAAAATGATCTTCACATATATAGCGTCAGATGTTATGAAAGTAAGGCGATCTCCGAAAGCGAAGAAATGAAATCAAAGCGCATTGGAATCATCGAGCATATAGAATGTGTGCCGCGAGTGATCCGTCCGCGCAAAGGCAGAATAGCGGATTGGCTTGTCTTGCCTCTATCTTCCGGGGACTCCTAGGCTCTTTCAATTGGACTTGTCTCGCTTAACTCGTCGAGTAGTGACTCTCCCGGAATGAAGATCTGTTCGATCAGTATCCCGAAAAATCCTTAGAATGAGTAGCTCCTAGCCCCTGCTTCTATCATTGGTGCTATCATCGTATTATAATCATTCCCGCAGGACCTCTTTCTATCAATTGAATAAGAGAGAGGGTAGAAAAGAAGGGGATGGATGGCTGGGCCATGAGAAGGAACGCTAGCTAGATTCTTAACACACACATGCAAGTCGGACGGGGGGAAGAAGCGGGGTAGAGTAATTGGAAAACTCATCAGGCTCATGCCCTGAAGATTACAGGTTCGAATCCTGTCCCCGCCTAAGAACTCTTAGTTTTCATTTTGGGATTTGTTGTTTTTTCGGGAGGGAACAAGAGAATGAGGTTTGTTTCATTTTTAAAGAAATGCTTACCAAAGGAAGACAGGTTGGTTCGAGAACCCCTTGGTCAAAGGGAAAGAGGGGTCCTGATTCCGGGACGGAGCCGTATGACGCGAGAGTGTCACGTACGGTTCCTTTGAGAAGGGTGTGATACCACCACCTATCAGGCCCGACGAGCGGTCCACGGAGCTGCATCCTTACTCACCTGGTCTATGCACATCGCTTTCTCCAGGAGGTTGGCCGCCTATCCTAGATCTTCCCATTTCCAAGAGGATCCCGGGCTCGATCTGGTTTAGTATCAAGGTGATTCTCTTTCTCTTTCTATATATATGGGTCCGTGCAGCATTTCCACGATATCGTTATGATCAATTAATGGGACTTGGCCGGAAAGTGTTCTTGCCTCTATCATTAGCTCGGGTAGTCGCCGTTTCTGGTGTTTTAGTCACCTTTCAATGGCTCCCTTAATTATGTGCGAGGAATTGCTCTATTGAGTAATGGGAAGCGGGCTACTCCCCGAAAATGTCCATAGTTGGTTGGGGATTCATTCGCTTTTAGGAAGGCGAATCTTATAAAAGAATATATTTTCAGTTATCTTTTGAATTTCTCCTTTCTTCAAACAAATTTGTTATGATAATAATCCTTATTATGATAGCTATTCTATGTATATGTATATTCTGGCGCAGAAAGAAAAAGAATAGAAAGAATTTGAAGTGTGAGGAGAGCAAGCCTTCATGTACGGGCGTTCCCCGACAGGGGCCTGCCAGCTCAGGAAGCCAAACGCCCGATACCGGTAGCCCCTATTTTCTTCTATTAGTAATGGTGGCGGCAGGCCCAACTGCTACTTCTTTTTGCGCGGGCGGGGATCCAGGGCCTTCGCACCTCCCTCTGCCCGAGGAGATGGGCGCTTCCACTAGTGGGACTTCCGCTACAACGGAAAAGACTCTCTCGGCCTTGCAGTTAGAGTTGGAGGACTTAAGTGTCCCCCCCACCTTGCCCCTATTCCAAAAAAACGCCGATGATCCAGAAGTCCAGGCTTTTTTGGAATCCCTCTTAGAAAGCATAAGAAGCTGTGGGTCTTGTCAGGAACGGAATGCTTTCATAACGGAGCATCTGCGAAAAGTTCAAAACGACTACGGTCTTTTGAATACCATTGCAGACCCAATCACACGGGAAAGAGTCAAGGAGATTATCATAGGGCAACTCGACTCTCTAAAGCTTTTGCAAAGAACCTGCAATGAAATCGAGGATTTGAAGGATCAACAGCGGCAACTCTTCCAACAGGTTTTAAGTGGTCAACACAAGAATCAATGCGAGACGCTGTCGCGGTTGAATTTGAAAAAGTTCTGGTTGGAGATGAGCCTTGAGTCGTACGGGCGCCGGCCTCGGTGATCATTACTGATGGACAAAACAGGCTCATTAATGAGGGACAAAAGAGTGAAATAGTCGAACAGGTGGTAAATCATCCCCCGAATGATTTGTCGAATTTAATGAACGCAGATGTAGGAAGGCGTCCTGCCCGCTAACCGAACTGCGTAACCAAAGCGATCCCTTGTTGGCGTAAGGTAGGTGTAGGTCCGATTCACCTATGTCAGTTCGAACCAGACGGATCCTTCGTGTGGATTCTAAACCTGACTCCGGATTTCTTGATCTTCGAGGCGAGGCATATTCATATGTCGAAGAAGGACCATTTCCGCTCATAGAACCTGGAAAAAGAAAATATATACCGTCGTTTAAGGACCAAGGACGCGATGTGAGAAGCGTAGGTCGGAGTAGCAGGAGTATGCGACAAGCAGTTGCATGCATGTTCGGTGTGGGAGATCTTCTGTAACGAGATGAATTCTAAGACTTGGAATCCTCCCGGATAAAGCGTGTGTGCCACGAGTGCTCTGTCTTCGAAAAGGCAGAATGCTGTTATAGAATCCGCTGTTTCGGAATAGAATACGCTGTGTGTCCTAACCAGATGCCGCGGGACGATAAGGGATTCTTTTTCTAAACTAGGAAGGATAGCTTGGATCACTTTCCTACTCCGATAGCATCTCTGAACGGCGGTTGAGGGAAAGTCAATCTGGCAGCAAAAGAGGTAATAGCTAGGAAAGGTTTCAAAAAGGGCCTATTAACGAAATACCAATACAAAGACAAGAAAGCCTCACCTTGCAGTAGGAAGGTGTTCGTTGCTGGGACGGATAAATCTAACTAGAAAGGGCAGACTCAAGGCGATGACTAGTAGATTTTCCAGGAGTTTAGAAAGCTAACGAACTATGACCATGGGAATTCTTTTTTAATAAATAAACTACCTCACCCTGTAAACCCTCTTGCCCACCACTAATCACTCTGTTGGTTAGCTGGGAATGAATGTGAACCAATTTTCCCTACCTGCGAGCGAGTTCGACTTCTAGGAGTTATAGTCCCTAAGTAGCAAGAACAAGGTTTAGATGTAGGATTGTTACTACTACTTAGGGAGTCTGAAGGAAGAGTTTCATCGATTAGTTGACTTATAAGGCTTTCTCCAACTAGCCATTTATCTGAATGAAAGTCTTTCTTAGGCGGCTTAGGGAAAACCCTGCGGATATCGATTCCGCCTTGAATAAGTTCCAAGGTCTTCCATACTTGTAACAGATTGAGGACCTGATTCATGGGCCTACTTCTACTTCTCTTATAGGCTTTCACGGTCAACAACAGGCTTGGAGTAGATAAGTTTTTGCTAGCGAACTCACTCTATTGAGAAGATAGATAAAGGCTCGAATTCTCTGTCAGAACCTCTATCTGATGCGGAATAATAAGGTCTTGAAATCTCTGGTTCCATAAGAATGGTTCGTTCTCCTCTTTCAGGACGATGAGTAATAGGTGGATGCGGACGAGTCCACTTCCCCTCCCGGAATGAAAATAGGACCAACAATCAAGCATGGGAGTAGAAAGAGATACTATCCGATAGCTCATAACAGTTGGTACGATCGCTCGGAGGGGCACCCTTTCGGGATGTCTTTCAAACAAGCAACGGGTGAGCTAGCGCGAAAGCCGTTTTCTTGCTTGGCTATGGAATTGAGGAATGCCCCTGATGGAAGAGAAGACCTACTTTCTTTAAAGATTATTAGTCATAAAAAGGCATATCTCTCAGAGATGAGTCCCACTTATTCTTATTTATGTTATATGGAAACACTAGACTATGGAACACACCAACCGATGAAAACTGGCTTGCTCTGTGGTGGAAGGAAGCCAGGGAGAATTGAATCAGACGTAAACCAAGGTCGGAGAGGCCTTAGGTAGTAATTGAGATGCCTTCAATTCAGACAAGAGATGACGCACGCTTCACAAGGACGCTTGGAAATGGCGTACTTATTGCACCTGGCACTAAGAACTCGAGTTCTTAGAGCGTACCTGCCTCCATGGTTGGATGCGGGTATGGTTGAAGGCGCTCTTGTCTCACGTTCGGATAGTTTCCGATATGTCCAACTCCCTCCTGTCCATGCTCGAACTTTAGTGCAAAGTTCTCCCTTTAGGACCAATGTCGATCCTGAGATCCAACGCTTTGGCCTAATGTGGAAGCTTTACACTAGGGCACGTAAGGCACGACAGCTTCCTCTCGCGCTCGCGACGAGTCGAGAAGAAGGTTCGAAGGAGGCCGATTAGTGAGATGCAATTCGCATCCGTTGGTAGTACGGCTTGGTAACCGTGCTGCGGCCACTAGATCATAAGACCTTAGGTGCACCTGAGCACGATAGCGTCATAAAACGGGGTTAACTACCCCGGGGGTGGACGTTATTGCGAACCACCTGATTACCAGTAAAAAAAAACATTCTATTGACTTAATATATTTCTCTATTATTTTTTAATACATCCTCAAAAGAGGAAAAGCTCCCTAACCTTAATAATACAAGAAGGGTGTGAGAGGTTTGTTAAAACCTCTCAAGCAAAAATAACTTAAAATCTTTTTGCTTAAAAATAGAATAGATGTGTGTGCTCTTTTGGAAACTAGAATTAAAGAACCTAAAGCTGGCAGAATTTTCAATAATATTTGCAAAGATTGGAGGATGATGAATAATTAGAGTGATGCTCCTAATGGTAGAATTTTGGTTTGTTGGAACCCAAAGAAGGTAGATGTCACTCATGTAATGGATTTACACCAAGCTATTTGCTGCTAAATAGTAGATATTCTCAATGGCACCTCTTTTTTCTACATTGCAGTTTATGCTTTTAACACTATGGAGCTGAGGAAAGACTTATGGGCATTCATTACCTCAGCTATCTCTCAATTACAGGGCTCTGTGGGGGTGATTTTAATACCATTCTTCTATCTGATGATAGGTTATATGGTATTCCAGTTTCTCAGAGTGACGTTAAAGACTTCACTGATTGTATGCAGAATAATGAGCTATTTGGGGTGAATACCACTGGAAATTACTATACTTGGTGCAACAACCAAGATGGTGAAGATAGGATTTCTTCCAAAATTGATAGAATGATTGAACAAGCAACGGGTGAGCTAACGCGCTATAGTTTTCTTGGTTAAGCTTTTTTTTATACTAAATTTTCCAAAAACTTGACTCGCTACGCCCCTGCTGGATTGAAATGAAAGACTGCTGCTCCTTACTCATTATAAACCACACAATAAGGAAAGAACAAAAGGCAGGGTATACCCGGGTGTAAGGACCCTTCTATAATATGCAGGACCGTTTTTACAGGCAAAGTCACTTTGACCAGTATCATGAGCTATCGAGTCTTCTACCAACGAAACAAGATCCTCCTCCATCTCCGCACGCCTACCAAAGGATTGGTGATTCGGAGTGTCATGGTTCGAAGGGTCAGGAGGTTTAGGTGGGACAATGATGTTCTGCTTCGGGTTATCCTTATTGGGTTGGTTTGGGGGATGGAAGATGGCCTTTTTGCATGGCACTATTACATGCAGGCACACGCATGGGCTTTGACAACTAGGACGGGTCAGTCTATCTACTGCTTGCGCAATAGGTCCATTCTATCTATTGCTTGCGATCATCAGTCAACTTACTTTCTTTCAGCTTTCCCCCGTGTGGATATCGCCCGCTTCAAAAAGAGAAAAATGATAAAATGAAGCACATTCACATACTAGGATCCCCCGGAGAATGGAAATGTGAAGCATATCGCCTAGGCCATCGACCAGAATCCCAGCTGAACTTCTTAAGTTCACTTCTCCTGAAAGAGTCTTAATGGTAGAAGAAACAGCTGATGGTGAAGTCAGTGAAGAAGATTTTTCCTATAATACGCATCGAATGGGCAGAATGCGCTCTTAGCAATTGAATCAGAATAGGCTGTTGGAGAAGGGCTTGTTTGCTATTAAATAGAGTCGGTTGTTAACGAATAAGCTGCTTGAGTAACCGATGTGATGTGAGAGTTAGAAAAGAAAGCTAACTTCACTTCATGCGTAATCCTGTTCTTGCAATAGCCGGTCTGTCTGGTCTTGTTGGTGAATGCTTATCCGTTGTTAGCGCTTTCGACTTCTCTTCTCATCTCACAGATGTCGTCTTGAGAGTTCCATCCTCACCCGGGCTTAGCTCTTTGAAGCAGATGTTGAAGGAATAAGCGATACCATTGAATCCGTTGTCAGAGTATGAGCTGCAGTTGTTCACGAATCCGTTTCAGGTTCTCGGGAAGAAGAGAAGGAAGACGGTGCTATAGAAGAAGTTCGTGGAGGAAGAGTAGCTGTTGTCTCTTTCCCCGCAATGTCAGATCAGGAAGAGCCGGCTTGACTTTCTCTGTGGTTCGCTTTCCCTTCCTTACTTATTCAAGTAAGTAAGTCAATTGCATTGCCTTACTCTAACAAGAAAGAGGGAACTGATTCCTCAGATTTCCAGGGTTAATAGGCGAGTCAGGGGAGGTTGAATCAGAATAAGAGTTAGCGGGGGATAGACCAAAGGAATGGATTAAATATAGTTAGTAGAAATGGAACCTCGAATGCAAGTTCTGAGGGAGAAGACAGGAAGGAAGTTTCATTTTGCTTTGTCAGCAAACCAGCAGCAATCCGCTTAAAAGCCAGTAGCACGATAGTACTTCCGCGGTCCTTGAGAAGTCCTTTAGGAGCACTTTTTTCATCCAACTAGAAATGGAATAAGAGAAGAAAGCAATGCCCAAAGACTCCCATGCCTTTCTTGGTCGGACCAACCCAACCGGTGATTTCGGACAAGTCTTTCTTCATTTTTGAGCAAGAAGCGGAACTAGAGGGATGAAATGAAAAGTGTTTATTACGATTACGCCCAACAGCCCACTTGAGCAATTTTCCATTCTCCCATTGATTCCTATGAAAATAGGAAACTTGTATTTCTCATTCACAAATCCATCTTTGTTTATGCTGCTAACTCTCAGTTTGGTCCTACTTCTGCTTCATTTTGTTACTAAAAAGGGAGGAGGAAACTCAGTACCAAATGTTTGGCAATCCTTGGTAGAGCTTATTTATGATTTCGTGCTGAACCTGGTAAACGAACAAATAGGTGGTCTTTCCGGAAATGTTAAACAAAAGTTTTTCCCTTGCATCTTGGTCACTTTTACTTTTTTGTTATTTCGTAATCTCCAGGGTATGATACCCTATAGCTTTACAGTTACAAGTCATTTTCTCATTACTTTGGGTCTTTCATTTTCCATTTTTATTGGCATTACTATAGTGGGATTTCAAAGAAATGGGCTTCATTTTTTAAGCTTCTCATTACCTGCAGGAGTCCCGCTGCCGTTAGCACCTTTTTTAGTACTCCTTGAGCTAATCCCTCATTGTTTTCGCGCATTAAGCTCAGGAATACGTTTATTTGCTAATATGATGGCCGGTCATAGTTCAGTAAAGATTTTAAGTGGGTTCGCTTGGACTATGCTATGTATGAATGATCTTTTATATTTCATAGGAGATCTTGGTCCTTTATTTATAGTTCTTGCATTAACCGGTCTTGAATTAGGTGTAGCTATATTACAAGCTCATGTTTTTACGATCTTAATCTGTATTTACTTGAATGATGCTATAAATCTCCATCAAAATTCTTTTTTATTTATAATTGAACAAAAGCGAGGTGAGGTATTTATGCTTAAGTCAACAAGCAACGGGTAAGCGCGCTAGCGCGAAAGCCGTTGTGCGTTAGTCACGCAAGCCTTTTTCTTACTCCTTTAAAAGGATGCGCACACAATCCACTACTGAGAAAGATACAAGTCTGACTGAAGACAAAAAGCATAGATATAAAGGATGCCGTAGATGCGAAGGTAAAGCGATAGTCTTAACTCCTACTAGAAATCTTAGAGGGTCGCATCATTATCTCTAGTAGAAATAAAAACCTCATTCATGAATCTAGAAAAACCCTATCCCACGGAACCTTTTGGCAAACTGACGATCAAAGATTTCCATTAAGACTATATTGAATAAAACCATCTTGATTTCAGTCACTGTTCGTATACCTCCTAAGTCTATAATATCATCACCTAAGCTTATATCATACATATTAAATTCTTCATCATAAATGATAGAGAGATCAAGATAATCTTTAATTCGTTTTTAAACTCCCGGTAAGCGAGTAGTAGACTAGTCGCAGGGTAGGTGCAAGAAGGCCTCGTTGCTCAAGTAGTCTAACCTCCGAAGCGAACTTGAGTATAGAGAAATGCTCTTTTTACCCTCATAAGGCCTATCCCCACTAGGGTTTTCTATCGCTCGAAAATGTAAGAAAGAAATGGGTTAATCCGGCAAAGTATTTAACCTACCCTGTTGACCTATAAAGATCTTCTGATGCTGGTTGCTTTGGAACAGCTTTCCCCGTTGGATAGGAAAAGAAGGACTTGTAACATACTAATCAAAAGGGAATCTCGGTATGGGGTTGGATCATCAGTCCATGTGATGACTCCCCTTACTAGTAAAGGGATGCTATCGGTACAGCTCTCGTTATCATCGGCGGATATCTCTCTTTTGTGGGGGTCTTTCTCTACAGCTATAGAATCGGCTTAATTATTAATTACCGAAAAGCTACCTTTCCAAGAGTCAGGAGAGCCCGGAAAGTGACTGAACGACCTTCTCCTAGGGAATTCCCTGTCTCTGGTCCTATTCCTACTTACTTTCTTCTTGGTTTACTCGGACTAGTGAAGAAGAAGAAAAGAGCTTATTTTCTTCCAAGCCATCTCTACGCAGTCTGCAACTTTGATATCTCCCTACCGCTACCGATCAAGCTCAACCTACCTATGGTATGCCAACCTCTAGATTGGACGAGTGCCTGCCCGAGCTAAAGTAAAGCTCTCTAGGTTAGCTATAGGTCAAGTTCTCTCAGAGCCGAAGACAGGGGCTGACTAAGGCCTGTCAAAGAAGTCTCGATTATCAGACCTAATCCGCCTTTCCGTGCGAAATCTCCTTGCGTCAGGCCTATCTCTCATCTTTCAGGCTGGTTGAATGGATCATAGAAGGCCCAAGATGTGCTTCCATTCCTTACTTGGAACAAGTAAGCAAATTCCAATTACCTTACTCTAAAGAGTCAGTGAATTGGAATTACCTTGATTAGGCGCAAAAAGGTTCGAAGAGCTTAGTATATACTATGCGGCGGGAAGAATCGAGGCAACGTTAGTTGTTCATCGGCCAAGTCCGAAAGAAATAGAAAGAAATGGCTTAGCCAATGATGGATTGACCAAAGATCTAAACCCTGGTCAGGCATCCTCGCCGGTCTAATGAGAAAGATTCCGTCTTTGATCCCCGGGAAAACATTTCTATTGAGGCAACTGCACTTGGTCAGTAGAACATAGTCTCGGCTGGACCTACATACCCAATGTTATGATTGAGCAGGTCTCGCAGCTAAGGGAGAAGGGGACCTCTTTCGGAGCAAGCTAAAGAGCCCTTCCTTTAGATCGTCGCTTTCCGGTAAGGCACTCAATGAAACCTATCCATCCCCTTTGAGGGAATTTCGCTCCAAACCAAAGAAGGAGTTCAGGCACTTCCGTCAGATACGAGATTGAAAGATATGGCTTTGTCCCGGCCGTTAGAGCGTTAAGCCACTCATTCTCTTAGGTCGTCTCAAAGCGCTTAGTCGAAAGACTTTGGGTCTCCGAGCTTAGCCGCCAGGCGAAGGGTAGACGGAAGAAGGTCTCCGAAAGCCCTATTTCCGGCTTCGAGAAGAACGGGCACTCAAACCTATCTTTCATCAACTGCTCTTGGCCTTTCTTGAATTAGGTGGTCTCGCTTTGAAATAGAAAGGCTGCCTTAGGTTGAGTTTAGGAGTTCTCTCTCCCGGGGGGCAGAAGCAGCAGAAGATGTTTTTGCTCCTACAGAATACCTTGCCTCAGATCCCACATGGGATAGGGTCAAAGGAGCGTGGCGAAGGTGAGATTGGTTACTATTTAACGATGGAAAGAATAGCCTCATTCGTGGACTCGTGCTGCTAATAAAAACCTTTCATTCACTTCGAAACCAAGACCTATAGTAAGTACTTATTCCCGATAGAGCCTTATATGTAGACAGTCAAGCTCGTCTTCTTATCTGGATTCATTGAGTCCTGCCATTCAATTCTAGGCTCAAAGAGGAGGTTTATCCTGGCTGGGCTCATATCAGCTCATTCAGTCGGAACTCACTCTCCTTCCTTTTAATACAGCAACGCCTATGTATAGATCATCAAAACATCAAACAAAGAACTTCTTTTAATTAAGAAAGAAATGCGTGATACTGATATTGAGAAATGAGGAAGCATGAAGGTTAACCAAGTGCCTTAGGTATGTAATCGCTTAATAACATTAACGAGCGGCACTTCCTTTTCTTAATCTTATTCACATCCAGAAGCACTTTACGCTCCGGGACCGATTAGAGGATGTGTCCAACGATCAAAATAAGCAAGCCTTGCCGCATCCGATAGAAAGAAAATATATGCCAAACTTATATCCAAAAGCTAAGGGTGTGGACAATAGAAGGTGCAAGTTTTTCCGGGGCAATAAATATTATAACTATCCAATATGAGTCTAGTTTATGAATACGAAAGCCTTTGGAATCTAATAGTCTTTCATATAGGTGGTAAGAAAGAAGATTATAGAACAACCTATTTTCTTCCTGATGCCCGTGGGTGTGGGACTAGTCATTCCCGCTACGCACCTTGCCTTACTAGCTTTATTGTGATCCTCTTTTCCCTCAATCCTCTTCTGCATCACCAATGATAGTTGACCAAGAACTCCTACTACCACTAGCACCGGTTACTGGAACAGCAGATGATTTCACTCTAACAACAGATATGGCTAAAGCACCGGTAAGACCAAGAGCAGAAATGAAGACAGCTTCTATGCCAAGAGCGTCTGCGTTGAGGAGATCTGGGTCTTCTACCCGGTGGTATAGGACTGGCACTTAAATTAGCTGTGACAGTATCCGTTGGTGCCATTGTTAAAATGAGTGTTCCCGCTTCATCTTCCCCAATATTCTTAGATTTAGCAACAGCGGTATCAATACAATAGATAGAAAGACTCATCTGCCAGTCAAACTCTGACAGGCTGACTCTTCTTAGGTATGGGCTCCCATGATAGTTAGTTCTGAGGAAGGCCTTCAAGTCGAGCTTCTAAATTTCCCCCTTAAAGAAAGTCCAGATCGGTTGGTGCTGTCTTCTTGCTATAATTTTTCTGATCTGATAGATAGAACGCGGATGGGTACAGCCTTCTAAGCTACAAAATAAAGAATGTCGTAAAAAAAGTAAAAAAACCCCCCGGTTAGAATTCTTCCCTGGCTCCACTATTCCCTTTCTCTATTTTAGAACGGAGAGCGGGCAAGGCCTCCATTGAAGCCTAGCTATTCGCCTTTCTTTAACACGATCCTGTAACACACTCTTATTGAGGCTAGGCTTAAGGCCGACTACTCATTTTTTTTCTAGGCGACTTCCTCTTGAAAAGGAAAGGAACCAGTTACTTCCACCCTGGTGGTCTCCTAAAGAAAGGGAAGTCTTTCATGGAAAAGCTTTTGAGCTCGGGTTCCTCATAACAAACTTGGTCGAAAAACCCAAGTCTTGATGCCAATGTTGGCCCGTAAACCCTTTCTCAATGAATGGAGAGAAAGTTCGCAAATCACCTTCGTTTGTACCGGAACTTCGTGAACTAAATGTTGGCAAAGCCTATTCTTCCATCTTCGGGTATTCGTGCCAGTATTTACGAACTCTAGGTTAAAAAGCTAAATAAAAGAAAGTCAAAAGAAAAGGCGGTTGCTAGTGGATCCTGTTGCCATAAAGTTATCTTTCATAGTCGGGCTAATGAAGAATCTGATGAGTTGAGCAATGCATTATTTGCTGATAGTCCTCCCTCCTTGAGAAGGGTCAAAGCAGAATCAGAATCTCGGACGTGCGATTGACCTCCTAGTGGGGCTACTCACTCACTGTAGTCTACACCTCCTCTAAGGCCAATGGGCAGAAAGTGAGAGCTTCTACCCGACCGTAATAGTCTGACTTCATTCATAAAGAGCTTAGCAAGCATATAAGGCATAACCGGTGGAGAGCTTACTAAGGTAAGCAAATCACTCTTTCTTTATCACCGTCAGTATAGTAGCAATAGACTGATCTTAGTCCTTTGACTCACGGGATTCACCACTATAAGGGAAGTGAGCCGAGGAAAGGCAGTGAAGGCTCGACTCCGCTCGGGTGGGTGAAAGCCCCGGGTTGCGTAGAGAAAGGTAGTTGACTTTAAAACTTGAATAAGTAAGCAAGTCAACTACCTTTCTTTTTATTTGTTTCGGTCTAAATCGAAGCTCTTGCAGTCCTTAATACTTTGCAAGCACTAAGCAAGAGTTCTACCTTTCTGGCATGCCAAAGCAAGGTAAGCGATCTCTTCTATTTCCCAAAGCCTACTGAGCCAAAGCTTCATGCCCGACCTTGGATCTTGCAAACAGCAGGTAGACCAACCGAAGCAAAGACTAGCAGCGGATCTTGTTCACTCTGACTACGTAACCTGTACTGTGCCTATGAACTCATCTTAAGCTAAGGAAAAAGACAGAGGAAATGGCTACGCTCTTTCTCGCTGTTGTTCCTCAAACACTGACACTGAGATAACAAGGAGTATATCTACCTAGACGGAACTTCTTCATTTTCTCGCCCGACAGAGGGCTGCTTTAAACGGTATTACCATAGACCCGAGAAAGTCTTGCCAAAGTTCTCCTTCGTTAAGAACCTCTTCCGGGCATGCCCCTGAGACTAGTGCTACTCCCTGCCTTCCTTTGCCCATCTGAAATCGAATGACAGATTTTTTTATACGGTCAGATCTGCAGCGCTTAATGATTCAATCACAGCTGATACGCATGAAGTGAAGTTAGCTTTCTTTTCTAACTCTCACACCGGTTATTCAACAGCAGATAGGCTTAGAGCTCCTACGTACGAACTGGATATTGAAAAGAGCGCTTACTCTTCTTGCAGCGGAGTCGTTCACAAGAGAAAGACTAGCTGTAGATTTAATAGCAGTTCCTTACTCTAACAAGTAAGCAAATTGACATTACCTTCTTTTCTTACTAACAGGGCAAGGGCATTCGATGCATCTGATTCAATTCCCGGTCCGCCCTCTCTTTCACAACCGAGGAGTACACATCGATGAGCTTAAGTAAGCGTTTTTGACTACGTTGATGCAACGAACTCTTTCTATTCCACGAGCAGACACCCTTCGAGAGCTTTCATCGGCTTGCTCTTTGGACCTACCTTGAGAAGGGAAATTTCTACGAGATGATTAATGAATGTAGGTCAGGTCTCTCTAATTCGCGGTAGGTGTGTATGCTTACCTAAGGCGAGAGCATTTGCTTCTTCAGACGTGGGTGCTTATGGGACTTCTGTTTCGCCAACTGCAGGATTGAGATCTCTTTCTGTGTCTGTTGATATCTCTTTGGAATTCGAATTTTCTTTTCAAATAGAGTCGGCAATTTAGTTTGAAATCTTGTTAGCCGGTAAGCCCAACCCTTCCCTCAGCTTGAAAACAACCCAAAGGATGGAGAATTTCCTACGGCCCCGATCCATCACCAGAGTCAATTCGTACACTCAATTTTAAGTAAAAAAGGGGAAGGGGAGCGCCCCTACGCGAGACTTATTGAAAAGGCCCCATGAGAGTAGTCTCATAGGTCTGACCAGGGGCTCGGTTCCAACCCTTATAGCTAAGGGTAAACTAACTCGCTCCTAGCGAAAGATCAAAGGCCAGGTGTGAAGCAACTTCACGATCCAATGAATTCCCTAAAATCGGATGACACAAGGCGAACTAGAATAGACTGATTGATCCAGGTAGCGGCAGGCTCCAATCGAAAGGAACCTAGCGTAGGCTAGAAAGACGTATAGACAAGCCTTTCTTTAATGATGGATCGCTTTTCGTGACTTTTCTTTCCATACCTGGTGGTGAATCAAAGCTAGAAGTGGTTTATCCAGGCTGGTTGAACCCCCGAAAGAAGCACCAATCGCTATCATGGTTGGAGCATAGATAGCAAAGGTATGGGTAGAGGTCAAATGCACACATCTACCAGGTAGGTCAAAATCATTCCATACCTATATCTGGTAATAGGCTGAACATTACTTCAGCCTATTACGAACTCAGAGGCCGGGTCAACAATCTAATAGATTGCATTCCCCCGTTCGAGAGTAAGAATCCTAGCCAGGCGAAGATCCACTGGATGTTAGGCGGAGTGGAAGCAGAACCAGAAAAGGCAGCAATTCCAGAGACGGTTGACCGAGCGGAGGCATCCGCCTTTCTTAGAGCAAAGCGATACAGTTAAATAGACGTCCAGTCCCCGATCCCGTTGACTGAGAACCAAAAAAGCAGTGGCCCATAGCGGAGGCAAGCTTTAGCTTGAATCAGCTTCAGGCTTTCAAGCAAAAGAAGCGTCTGCCAACGGTAATAGCTTTCATTTAAAGGGTCAAAGCCTCATATCCGTTGTTATACTTGGTCTAGAGGCGCTATTTACGCCCAACCTTTTTACCAAAAAGAGGCAACTTCAGGGCCATCTCCCGCTTATTGATTAGGGCGAAGAAACTCGATCGGCTACTAGAAAGGAGCAAAGGCCGAGGATGGCACTCAACGAGCAGACGAAGAACGAATGGTAGGAGCCGACAAGACAAATAGTAGTGCCGGTTCAGTGAAGTCAAGTCTTTACGTCTATAGGGGCTCCCCTTTAGTAAAAGGGAGGGGATATTTTTTCTTCATCCGGGGGTTCATTTCATTCATTTTTCACTAAGTTAAGTAAGGCTTATTAGTGAGGTCTTAAAAACTGAATAGAATTCATGATCAGCCATGAATTCTATTTGTTTGTGCTTTCAGCAAGTAGGCAAGGCGATTGGCTTCTATGTTTTAATCGGATACCAATTGCTTGGATGCTTTTGAAAGCCTCGAGATGACTTGCTTGCTGAAAAAAATCTTTCTAGGTTTGCTTTGTGTCTTCGTAACAAATGGTCCATTTATTGATGGGCGAACGACGGGGATTGAACCCGCGCGTGGTGGATTCACAATCCACTGCCTTGATCCACTTGGCTACATCCGCCCTTACCCCCGAACGGGTTTAAGTCTCTATCTACGATCAGATCCTTTCAGAACCAACCCCTATGACCGCTATCAAAGAGAAGCTTTTTCCTATACTATAAGTCTATTGTTGTGTTTTGGAATTAGGTTGAAGCCCTGGCTTCAACAATCGATACCGATTGCCTGGCAAAGCTTCAAAGGTTGGGCTGTTCACTTCATTCATTTTACTTCACTTTACTTAAGATTAAAGTAAAGATAGGGGGCAGGCGGGCAGTGAAGGCTCATTTAGTAGACAGCGAGCGAGCAGCAAGCACCTACTCCTAACAAAATGAAAAGCAGCAAGCTCCGGCGCAACAAAAGCGAAGCGAGCCTCTATCAGAGAAAGCCATTCTTGCAGAACAAAGTATAGGTTCTGGAAGAAGCGCACCCCTAAACTACACGCTTTGAAGCCCCTACTTTTTCATTTAATAGGATATTAGGAGAAGCCCGCTCAAAGCGCCTTTCTATAATATAAGGCGTCTCGTCTCGGACGTTCTTCGCATGTTTGAGCGGATACCCCTTTCAGTCAGTAAGATTGTCAAAAGGCGAAAGTAAACTTTCCTTTATGACTTAACAAATATAATAGGGCGAGGGCGCCAACGAACAAGAAAGGGTAGCCTTTCTATAGGGATCGCTATAGATAGTATAAGGAGCCTTTACTTTCTAATAGAATGCCCTTCTTTCTCAAAGTCAAGTTTCTCGCTTCTTGCTTTAGAAAGATTGCAGGGGATCGTCGATCTCTTCCTTCAGGTGGCTCTGCCCTATCTATTCATCTCTTTTTTCAAATGGATATATTTAGGGGTCTCTCTTGTTCATAGATATAGATCTTGAAAGCAGAATCTAAATATAGAAGAACCAGCACTTAAAGGGCGCAACCAACGGAAGGTTCTCCCCCTGTCCCAGGCATTGTTCTCCGACGATGTCCCCTGGACGGAAGGGGCCACCATTCTCTTTCTTTCTTCAATCGTTCCGATCAGGACAAGTGGGTTGGTTCGTTTCCTCCTCCTATCTACGCTATTTTCTGTCTTCGTTCGTGATCATGTTGGGCAAAAGGTAGTTTTAGAGGAGCGGATGTGAAAGGGCGATCCCCCCCTTTCCATTGAAGTAGGGAGGGCCTCCTTCCCCACCATTCCGGAAACATCCATTTTTCTTTTTAATTAGAAAGAACGGGGCCTTACTTATTCAGGGAAGATGAAAGACAAATATAGAGATCAGAAGGCTTTATGATCGGAGAAAGGGAAGGGGCGTGGTTGGTGTGTCACTAGATCGGCAAGGGAACCCGTAGGAAGGCGAGCTACGTGAGGCCGAATTCACATCAGAAATCGCCAACATGAACACAAACGAAATCTTTAATTGCGTATAGAAACAAAACGAACCACTTCTATTCTCGGAGCTGAGGTATATGAAGAATGGCTTTTTGGTCCCTTTCGTTCAGTGGTTAGGACATCGTCTTTTCATGTCGAAGACACGGGTTCGATTCCCGTAAGGGATAGGTACTCATTCTCGGCCGCTTTCAGTTAGTGTTCATTGCTAAGTGATTGCTCGCTATCTGGCTGAAAAAGGTGGTCCAGAAGCTTCCTCTCTCCCAGCAAGCAAGACGAGATCACCACTTCTCTCAGTAATGGACTTTCTTGAACAATTTCATTGCCTTAGATGTCTTTTCATAGATTTTCGAATTTCCGACAGAAAGAATCTCCATGCATGCCTTCTTTTTCTTCTCCTCTCAGCCGTCCATTTTTGTTCTTTCTAGGTTTGTTTTTGTTAGGCATTGAACCTTGCCTTAGGTGCTGAGTGGTGTCCTCTCTCTCCTCTAATACCTAAAAAAGAGTTCCGTCTATAGGGCTTAAAGCTTCAACCATGGCATGGCAGTAAGTTGGCCCAGTCTCTTGCCCAGCCTTCGCCTTCTTCAGTGGCCAAGTTGAAGCGTTCAACGGCTCTTCGGCCTACCACCGCCTTTCTTGAAAAAGAAAGTTGAGCTTTTTCAATTGAAGCTAATGCTGTGCTGTCCTTCCCTTGAAAAAGAGAAAGCGAGGACTTTTTTTTTTAGCTGCTGGCCTAAACAAAAGAGATTAGTCTCTTGATCGATCGATTGATTGGATCGAAGTACGAAGAGGTTTATTGAAGTGTGAGATCAGCCCAAGACTAAGGCCGAGCAACTAGCTGCTGCAAGATTGGACGTCTATCTATCTTACCCCGCTCTCCTACTCTTTAAAAGGCCGGCGGAAAGAGTGCTCTGCTCATCTTTCTTACGGCTCGTTAACGCCCCCTTCGGCTTCTTCAATTCTAAAAGGTAGTGTCTTTTTCCTATTCTTATTGGTAAATAGCGTTTTGTTTTGAAGCGAAGGCATTATTGAACGAAAGAGATGCCGGGCCGGTCAATTGCATTAAGTAGGGGATGCAGGACCTGTCTTAACCACAAGTGCATTCGTCATCGAGGATGACCTCGATCCCACCAAATTTTATTCCAAAGTTTGTATCTTTATTTTGGACTTTAAAGTGAAAAAAAAGGGTGACAAAGGGTATACTTTCTTTTCTATATAGCCGTCTCATCAATGAGCGTAGATTGATAGAAATGGCTTTTGTGCTGGTCAATCTCTATCCCATTCTTCAGGTATAGTTTTGTTTGATTACAGATCGGCAGGTGATCCGCCCTTTCTCCCCCTTTCGTCAGTCGTCTTGATCCGCCAGAGGGTCTTCTTGCAAAACCTTGAAGAGGCTTGATGGCAAAGAGAAGTGAAGAAGGAGAACCTAAGGAAGGTCTCTCTCTACCTCGCAAGCTCTTGGATCCCATGGCTAAAGCTTACTTCGGTGGATTTTGGGTGAGGGTAGAGGAGTAGGATAGAGAGTGAGTATAGGATAGAACCTCCGGATTCAAGGGATATTTTAAAAAAGGTGCTAGTGCCGTTACTGGCTACCGACCCGGAAGGAATGTTGGGCAAAAGGGTGATGGATAAGCTATTGATGGTGCCGGTACATAAGCCAAATCAACTGGATCTCCTTCAAGCACTCAATCTGGATCTTCATCTGTAACAGGATATGCCTTTCACGCTACTGGCCATGGATCAATAACTCTATCTACTAATGATGGATGTTACTCGTGCTTCTGGGCTATTGGCTATGCTGACTCAGATACCCTCACCACCTTTTAGGCAGGGTCTACTTCTACTGGTGTTGGATTCTCCCTGCCTAAGTGGCCGATCTTAGCGTGTTAGCCGCCGTCTCATTTCGTATAGTGATAACGTTTTCTCTTTCTTAGCGCTCCGCTATCCGCTTTATTCTCCGAATATGCGCATTGGAACTCTGGTTACGCGGCTTTCTCTTATAGGGGTCTATTTTCTCTGACTTGACTCAGCTTGACCTACTTGACTCAGCGGTTAGAGTATCGCTTTCATACGGCGAGAATCATTGGTTCAAATCCAATAGTAGGTAAAACCGGCCGAAACCCCTGCTTTTGCCGGCATGACAGCAAGGAGTCAACTGAATGACCAAAGCATTGGCTGCTTCAACTTGTGGCCTTCTTCGACTTGCGATTCTCTCTAAGAGAATCTGATCTACGACCACCCTCTCTTCTTCTCTTCATGTATGTGGGCTGCCTGCCCCGTCCCGAATAGACAAACAGGAACAAACTGAATAAAGGCACGAGAGAGAAAGTTGAGTATCAACTCACCTCCCTTCTTCCACTATTAGGGGAAGACCAGGAGGGCCGGAACCCCTAACGGAAACCTTTCACCGCGCCACACGATTCTTTTGCGAAGCGCTCTCTCAGACGTTTCCACTCCTGCCCCCGCAAGCAAAGAGGTTTCAAGATACCAAGCGACCGAGTGAAAGTGAACAGCCCCGAGCAAATATTCTAGAGAGCATACCCTTTGTTTCTACTCTTTCTCTCTTCTAAGAACAACTAAGAATCTAAAAAAAGAATCTTTTTCTTTTTTGGACTCATTGGACTTCCGACCAATGCAATGGAGTGATGATGCATGCGTGCATATAAACTTCTAAAGAGTGGGTTCCAACCCTGGGTGACACTATTTAACTCAATCCATTATAAGGTAATGCCAATTCGCTTAGAAGATAGAGTAAGGCTATTGGTAGATTATTTCTCTTTTAGAATAGACTTTGAGATAAAGAAGACTTTAAGGAGATTTTTTCGAGATAAGGACTTGCAAAAGTCGAGTAATCGCAAAAGTAAGGTCTCAGACTCGCAGAAGACAAGTGAAAAGTATCTCGAGGTTTCGCCGTGGGAATTTCGCGAGAGTTTTCGTCGCTTTGATTGGTTTGAGAACCTGATTGAAGAAGACCAGAATTTTGGAATACACATAAATCTACAGATCCAGTGTACAGATTTATTCTAGTATTTTTCGATAAAGATAGCAAAAAGGTGCATTCATTTCTAGGCTAATTCAGTGCCTTGTTTGTGGATGCTATATATGAAGTAGTTAGACACGCGGGGGATCAGTTGGGTCTTTTAAAAGGACTCAATCAAAGGACACAAAGAAGGGGAGCCCACTGTTTTTCTGAGGTTGGGTTTTGAGAAAAGAGAAACCCGCAGATCTAGCGCTAATGGCTTCTTCAATCAAGCGATGTTGTTATAGCCGAACAACAAAAGAAAGCATATGAACAACATCTATAGTTGTAAACAGTAAAAAAAAAGTTCTTCGAAGCTGTGCTAATGGTGGTCAAGGATAAGGTACTACCTTCAGTGGGAGACATTGAGTCTGCATGATAAATCTGGGAGACTCCACAGAGAATGTATAAGTCAGTGACAATGGTGAACATGAAGTTTCTTCGGCAACGATTTTTCCAAACAAGATGCAAGAGAGGCAATGAAATTGTCTCAGCACTTAGACAAGATAAAGAAGATGATCAAAGAATTGGTAGCAGTGAGAGTCAAAATGATTGATCGTGATCAGTGACCAGGAAGTCTGCTGAAGTCCTTTGAGTCTTTGACAACCACTCTTTCCCGTGAAACTCCTTCTTTCTTTAACTATGATTGATCTGACCATTTTCTTTAGGTTCTGAAAGAAAAGAGATTTGAACAGCAGTCTGAAAAGACTAATGCTGCGCAAAAGAATATGTTTCAAAAGAAGAATAAGCACAAAGTGAGTGCAGAAGGACCTGAAAAGAGTGTTGATCTTGCAAGAAGAAAGGTCACTTGAGTTTTGAGTGCCCATAAAAGAGGGACAAAGGGAAAAAGCCATGATGATCAGGAAAAGATAGTGTTGGTCACTACTATAGACCCCGTTTGCCAACATTTCAGATAGTTGGTAGATCGGGTCCTCGCATCATATTTTTTCCGAAAAGAAGAATTTTGTGCAGATATGATTGAAGAACTAGGTTCTTCATATATGTATGGGCAATGGCATTTCGACTGTAATCAGAGGCCGAGAGAATGTGTAATTGCTGTTGGAAAACGGAAAGTCAGAAGAAGTATAAAATGTTTCTTTTCTTTTTGTATCTGAAAAGAACCTACTCTCGATGAGAAGAGCCTTTACTTTTTGATTCTAGTAGTAAAGCGCTAGCACTCCCATAGAGTAAGGCTCTCTTCTGGATAGCTGCGAAGCCTTCAATGTTAGTATGGAGACTTTGCTTTCCGTTCGCTGAACAACCTCCCTGTTGCAACACTTTACTATGCTTCACAGGGCGAACTTCACCCTTCACCTATTTTTGAGCTATTGAATTAGGCGATCCGAAATTGATTTTTCACTCCCCTTTCCCTATTAGGGAAAGAACTTGGCTCTAAAATGATAGTAAGGCAAGCTTTATGTATTTAGGTAGAAGTAGACCTCGAGCTCTGGGGCTTTAAGGGATAGGGCAGGTTTGGAACCCTACCCCAGACCTGGTTGGAAGGGAACTATATCCTTAATCCAGGTTAGACTATCACACACGAGACTCGCCTGGGCTCTCATCGAGACCCACTCACTTCTCTCTCCTTAACATCTAATACCATTGCCCTGCCACTCTGCCTGTTTTCTTGTGGCCGAGTCGGGGCATTCTTCACTCCTGTTACAAGGTAGCCGTAGAGGCTTCCCATACTGACCTTCCAGTTAGTTCCACTTCTGGAGCGAAGCTGAGCACTCGGGGCATAAGGGCCCCGCGGTGATTATTAACATGCGCTTTTCTAGCCCATATCTTCTCACCTCCGGTCACATGAGCTTTCGAGAGCCCGGTCTGGATCTAAACGATTTGTTATCTATGTCTCATGTCTTTCAGCTCAGTGGGATCCAGAGAAAGACAGACCTACCTACCAGTTTTAAGTGGCAAGATCAATCAAACAAAATAGGCTCAAGAGAAAAACCTGCTTTCTTCTTCTTATATATCCTATCGTATACATTGTAATATAACCCTATTTTCAAATCATAAAGTACCCTCTCTTTAGGTAGGCCCACACATTTTAGGTTATCCAAAAAGAATAGAATGACTAATGTGATGTGAAACCCCCAAAAAGAAAAAGCTCCATTGATTTCCCTTTCCGTATGGCCGGCCAATCCATGACAACCCCACAACAAAGAGTAAAATGCCAAGCCCTTTCTCTATTAAAGAAAAAAGCATGCGCTCAAAATACCTCATAAACCCCAACTACTTTGTTTGTGTACTGGAACAGCTACCACTTCCTTAGAACAACACTAACTTACCGCTCTCTACTATAATATAAATATAAGAAAATCTAAGAAAGATAATAGCCCTATAATAGAAAACTGCCATGAATTACACACACGCAAGTAGTGGCTCGGCTCGTTTTTTCTTTTTCTAGTGGAAAGACATTTATCTCTGAGAAAAACACATAAAATTTTTTCGCTAGAGCTCATCACTGAAGAATGGTGGCTTGACTTTTTGGAATTAGAGAATAACTTCTTCGCGCGGGCAGCGTACGTACAAGGCTGTTCGGACCCCTTCCCTCTTGTATGAGGCGCGTTGCCATCGTCTCTTTCTCCTTTTTCCGTTGCAGGTATCTAAACATCTATTAGTTAAGGGGGTTGGGGCGCGAAGCGCAAACCGTTTTTTAATCAAATTATGATATGATTTGGTCGTTCGGAAGAGATTCTCTGAAAGCGTCCCTCGCCCAGGACATCGAGCGAAGAGCTCCAATGCGCATATTCGGAGCTAGGCGGATGCCGTAATCGCAGAAGCCGGATCAACATCATGACAACGGCATTCTGGAAACTGTTGGGCCGGCTACAATTGGTCTAATGTGTGAGTGCGTATGGCAGTACACTGAGAGCACCTTTCAAGTCGGCTGACAAAGAAAAAAGGGTTTCGTCGTCTTTTTCCCGCTTTCATCCTCCCTTCGCAATCGAAGGGATGAGATTTGAGGCCGGTTTTCAATTCGCTTCTCTCTCTCCGGCGAGGTTTGAACTTCGCATGGTGGGAAGGCTTTCACAATTCGCATCTTCCCGTCCAGCAAAGAGGGTGAAGGGGAGCGGGCAGCAAGTTGGAGGACACTGCGGAACCGCGTGATTGATCCATCTGCGCGATTCCCTAATTGAAGAAAGTTGGAAAGCCTTCAAAACCTCAGCCCCTACCATTCTTTTTAAGAAAATGAAAGCTGACTAGCAATCGCTCGTTTTTATTATTAGCATGGGATTGGATGTTCATATTTAATAATGAAAGACATAACATCTATTAGAAGGCAATCCCGGGGGAATTCCTATCGATTTTCGATGGACAACAATCCATCTTTCTCGCTTCTCCTAATCAATCGCGAGGGTTTCTTCGGGCATGAGAACGCAAGTGCCGAAATCCTACAAAATGTCCGAACGTCCGAGGACGAAAGAGAAAATGTTCCGCGGGGAACTCGTTTCATGTCGGCCTATTCGTGCCGCTTAGACGTCGGCCATGAAATCCATCACTATACTGAGCAGATCACGGGCATTCACATCTCGGTCAAACAGAACTGTGCGCGATTCTCTCGCGAATCGCCTTCCGCAAGGTATGGCATTCAGGGTTTGAACCCGGAGAGAAATCCTTCTTAATAGATACAAGACATTCGTTGCTGATCTAAAAAAGATCTTATCCCGTTAGCGGACGTTTTTCATTCTTCACCCGGTCTTTCTCCGATGTCTCCAAGCCGGCCATAGTAGAATAGATAGGCAAAGCAGGCAATAGCAGTCTGTTCTCGCCTATCGATAGATAGCAGGTTGCTTCCAAGCTCAAACTGAAACTGAATTGCTACTTTTGTCTTGTTATTGATAGAGTGGTATTCTCCGCTCCTGTCAAATAAAGTAGAGGAAGAGAGAAGGTAATGCCAATTCACTTACTTGGAACAAGTCAGGAAAAAGAAAAAAAATGAACAAGTCTAATGGGAGAAGAATGGCTGACACGTTGACTACCTTCAAGACTCAAAAAAAAAAAGAACCCGAGCGGTCTAACCTAACCCCCGGGGCGGACCCCAACCGAAAGACGCTAGACAGACTAACAGAAAGAAAGTTTTTGGGCAAGACAAGAAAGGAACTTGCCCTTTGAGGCCAAAGGATAAGAGCTGATTGCTGGCGATGACTTAGTGAATGAAAGAAAGTTCTCGAATCGGGTTCCGACCAAACGCAAAGCCAACGAGTTCAGTCGAACAGCGTAAGGCGATCGAAGTGAGGTTCAATCTTGATTGAAAGGAATGGACGAGCGTAGTAGGCTTAATAGTGAACGCAGACCCCCCTTCTTTTAGATATAAGATCAATGACTAAAAATAAAAAAGAAAAGACAGATGCCGAGAGAAACTGTTAGACTTCTTTATTGCGTTGCGCAAAAAAAGGGGCTTACGTTTTTCAGCTCCATCGCACTGCCGCATAAACAATGGATCCGCTGGGCTGGATGAGCAACCTTTTATTTGGCCTCTGCACTAGTAGTGAAGAGGCTTGCTACTTTCAATCAGAAAAGGAAGATGGAGCAAGGCAAGGGATAAAGAAGTTGTTCCCTCTTCTCTGGTAACCCGCCGCTGGTCATATACATATAGAGCGCTCCGCCCGCCACCGCATATGTAGAAAAAAGGGGAGCGGGGAAGGAAGAACATTTAACTTTGACACATGAGGTGGCGAGTTTGGCTAGGTAACATAATGGAAATGTATCGGACTGCAAATCCTGGAATGACGGTTCGACCCCGTCCTTGGCCTCGGAGAGTAGCGAGCAGCACGGAACTTGAATCAAATCAATCAAATGGCATAGTAGAAGGGGGCTTTCCTTTGTTTGTTAAAAATCCACAGACAACATTCTGGAACTTCCAAACCAAAAAAATACAAGGATGAGAAGGAGCTTTTACGTTACGCTTCAATAGAATGCAATTTTGAAGGGTAGAATACGCCCCATGGTCGATCGAAGATCCTGTACTACTTGAACTCAAATGAATCTATCTTACTTTCAATCCATCTTTGTCCAGCCAGCTCATAAGAAAATGTTAGACCAATCTCAGAGCTGACACAACCGAATTGGTTGAAGAAAAGGAAACCCCAACGACCAAGTACTCCCGCCCCAAAAAGCGGAAACCGAACAACCACCAGGCTCGTCTGAAGAGGAGGCGGGCGCCCTCTAAGTTTACCACCCTACCCACTAATGGACTATGAGGAGAGCAGGCGAACCGGAACCGACCGAATCACTGTAGCAAACCCTCCCTTTACTCAATAGATAGCGCTTATCCTCTTTCAATAAAAAAAATGAGAAATGGGGCAGAAAAAGGTCTTTATTGAAAAGGCTTTGCACCTGAAATAGGACTCCATAAGAATGAGTCTGGGCTTTCAAAAAGATGAAAATGCAAGGTATGTAGCCGCTTATGCGAAGCTTAGGGGGTAAAAAGAAAGTCTTTTGAACAACCAACCTGACATAAGGCAATGCAATTGCTCGCCCACTTAGAGCAGATGGAGATTCTCGGGCAGGGAAAGGTGGCACTCGACATCTATTAAACAACACCAAGAACAAAGTCATACCATGTCCTCGAAAGAAAGTAGTGATGATTGCCGTGAATGCTGCCCTCGAGGACGTGTAAAAGAAGGTCTTTGCCCATGGTACACCTCTCAGTAGAAGGGCGTGAAAAGGCCGTGGAGACTTTGACCGAATGAATAGGCATGCTATCATGATATCAATTTTGATTCAGGAAAATAATCCAGGATGAACGCTTTTTTCGTTCGCTATGTGCTGACTGGATGCGTACTCGCGCGATCGATCGATGGACGAGGAAATTGCGTGAATGACGAGACCGGCCTAACCTAAAGTAAAGGCTCTTCCCTCTCTTAATGGTGAATCTTGATTGACTGACACTAGGAACCAATTCGGAGAAACAAGAAGCATGGCATGAGATAGGCGGCGGAACAATTTCCGATAGCGAATTACTTGACTCGATGGATGGAGGTTTGGAACCCAACTCAAGGACGAAATCAATGTTGAGTCAACAATCATCGAGAAGGGCACCACCGAGCGAGGTCGAGACCAGCACCTTGTATAGGGTTCCAACCCTGCCCTTCTTCCAATATCCTATGCAAGCTTTAGCTTGACTAACAAGCGAGAAACTTATTGAAAGGGGGCGCGCTAGCTGCAATCAAAAGCGCGAACCTTATTGAAAGGTCCCCTTACTATAGTATAGATAGGCTCGAAGCTATTTGACTTTGATTGCAGGGTCAGATACTCCTTTAATAAGATAGAAAGGGCTTTTTCAGCTTGATCGAAATCGATTCTATGATTGAATAGCAGATACTTAGTAGTATAAACTCGGAGAGACAGACAGAGAGGGGACTCTATCATACCTGCGAACTCCTAGGATGAGAAGTCAGTCTCTTGTTTTTGGCAGGAAAAGTTCTACCTTCGGTAGAGTGGGTCTACTTAGCGAACTGGAAGGACGCGGAGATCGATTGATCAATATGAATCTCGAGAGTGGACGGTTGACTGCCGCCCCCTTGTCCTGGAGTCTCTCCGGCCGGGGAGAGGCTTGCTATCGTAACCTTTTCCCCGGTGTATGTGAAAAAAGTGACGAACCCATTTCGGTCATAGGTTAGTCCAAAGAACGAGAGTCGGCTTCCTTAAGTCCGTTGTTCCTCAGTAGCTCAGTGGTAGAGCGGTCGGCTGTTAACTGACTGGTCGTAGGTTCAAATCCTACTTGGGGAGAATTTTGAGTTATCGCTTTTCTGACCTAGCGACCCCCGTCCTTCTACTTCGTTTCTAAACTAGCAGAATCGTGGGACATCAAAAGTGGGAAGTTTTTTGTTGGTTTTTATTCCTCACTCTCGTATAGGCGAACTTGGTTCGTTCAATTCTTAGGGAGAAGAAGGATCCACTGGGAATGAATGGGCAGACTGAAGTAGTATCTTCATTAGCCGGAAGGAATTAGTCTCCACTAGCGTCATTCGAAGAACGAACAAGAAAAGGCGGACTGTTTAGGTAGGATAGATGGATATGGTCCAATGGCATGGCTAAAGCTCTGCCAGCTTCTTGTAGACTGAACTTTCTTTGGGCTCCGAGTCGTTTTTGGGTAAGATGGTAGAATTTTTCTTCGCCACTAGTGGCAACGAAGTTCTTGGTAATTAGCAAGGAGGAAGGAAGATCTCCACTCATTTCATTCAGTGCCTGCGGTAAGGCAAGGCGCGACCCACAACAAAGGAAGGGGGAAAGCTTGCTTGCTGTAGCCCTTTTTTAGTAGACTAGGCTTAGTAAGCGTAAGCTATTTAAGTAGGCTCGCAGCTTCGCCAGAAGCGACGAAGGGGGGCTGGGGAAGAAGGCCGACGACTACATGAGAGGGAAGCTGTCTACGAAGCTTTGCCCCTTGCTTTACAGAGATTGTTATGAACTGACTAAATGACTAGATTCCCCCGGAACGCTAGCTAAGCTAATAGTATTAGTTTCTCAATAAGCTTATTGATTGATTCAGCGAACAAATCGCCTCCTTCTTAGAACCCATTGAGGAGGGCCTCGGCCCGGGAAGGGGAGAGTGGCCGAGTGGTTAAAAGCGACAGACTGTAAATCTGTTGAAGTTTTTCTACGCAGGTTCGAATCCTGCCTCTCCCACTTGTTTGTTGTAGACTTCAGAGAAGAGAAAGAAGGCATTCGTCAGCGGAGGAAGGCCAACCGAGCGAAGCTCTTTCTTTTGGCCGTGCCGTGAAGTTCAATTGTATCGTATGTTAGTTAGAGAGGTTAGCGAACTACTACGATCTATAGATTCTCCATCTATATCCAATCCCAACGAGAATAGAAGCGAGTCGCTTCCGGCTTGGCTTGTAATCGTAGTCTTTTAGCTTATGTAGTGGTCGGCCTTCCTACACGCACGCGCTCGCAAGTACAACTTGCCTTGGTTCGGGACGAAGCCAAGCCGATACATATGATAGGCGAAGGAAAGACCCCCATTTCATAGCGCCTGGAGAACGCAAGTTTGATCGAGGATTGGAGAGGAAAGGTGGAAGAAAAGGCTCGGGATGGATTTAGGAGTCTTTGTGCGAGCCGTATGCGGTGAGAGTCGCACGTACGGTAACGAGGGGGGTTCGCGTCTATACGTGTAGTGTGGTGGTTGGGCCTACCCACCCTATTTGTTCCATGATCTATGGGTCTACAGGAGCTACCCATTTCGATCAATTAGCCAAGATTTTGACCGGATACGAAATCACTGGTGTTCGATCTAGTGGTATTTTTATGGGGATTCTTTTTATCGCTGTAGGATCCCTATTCAAGATCACTGCAGTTCCTTTTCGGGCGGCTGTAGGACGGACGGCCGCCTATAAGTGGTAGGGTAGGGTGGGTGGTACCGCTCAGATTGCGGCCAATCTTCCTAACCGCGCGCGGGCCGGGCCGGGCTTAGAGCGCGTGAAACTCATCACTACCTCGTAAGGGCGTTGAGACCATAGCATGTTAAACGAAAGCGCCGCTTTCTCTCTAGTGTTGTCACACAGCTGCCCGCCTAGAAGAGCCACTCGCTCTCTAGTGTTGTCACACAAGATAAGCACGCCGCCCGCCTGCTGGCCGGGCGAATCGAAGTTCTCTTCCGGTCAACTGTCCACCCAGTCAAGTGCAAAAAACACAGTAGAATCACGCAATGCACGCTGCTGGTGTGCTTCCTGCCCGCGAGGAAAGAAAGAAGAGCGACAAGGTTCAGTTCAGATTTGACTGTTTGCAGTATGGGAGCAGATGACCCAAAAAATCCCTGGGAACAATGAAAAAAATAGATATCTCGGTATCGAAAACTATAGGAGGCTGTATTGGCGAGATCCAACGGTAAACAGCTGCCTAAAAGAAAAACCGCCTGGAAGTCCGAGGACCTTTAGTACTGTACCCTACCCCCGAACCAGCAGCCTTCGCGCCAAGCAAGACCGCCCTTGTCCCTTTCCTTTCTCCATTCTGCCTTCTTCTTTGCTTTGTTCCAAAAGAGTCTAAGGCAAAGCTAAAGTGGTTCGTATGCCTACTTTACCTACTTGACGAAAGGGAACGCACTTTGTTTCGTTTCCGGGTTTATGGATTGGATTCAGTCAGCGTCACGACATAATCAAAAGGAAGGAGTGACGCTTACCGGCGAACGCTTTCAAAGGCGACCCTCTCGAGTTTCCGGCAGTTTCCTAGATTGAAGTAGCCTTTCGTCGCCTTACCAAAGGTAATTCCTATTCACTTACTTGAATAAGTAAGGAAAGAAGTAACTATCAAAGAACTCACACGACTGAAGTACCAAAGGTGCGCTCCGCCCGATGACTAAGAAATAGGTTTGCGCTTGAATTGAAGTGATGAGGTCGCAAAGAGGAAAGTAGGGCTCCTATTGACTAAAGGTTGCTTCTTCGGTTTCCTTTAGAATGAAAGTAGCTTACGCTACCTTACTACTTACTTTGTTTTATTCAAAAGGCGAACAGCCCCCCCAACTAGTCGTATGGGGCGGGGTGCTTTTGGTAAGCTGCCTTGGATATGAAGAATTCCCAAAAAAAAGGCAAAGTCCGGTATTTGACGAAGATCTTTCTTTCTATCAATAGATAGGAATGAGTGCTCGATATAGGGGATAGGATCTATCTGGTCTTTTTCTTTCTTTTTTCTGCATGGCATAGCTAGGACCCTTCAAATCATGTTTGAGCCTATGTTCAAACCAAACCCACTCCCTATTTGAGTAAGGCTGGAAGCCCGCCAAGTTCAGATAAAAGAATGCTTTCTCTAACCATTAAGGGAAAGGCTCGACGAAGGAAGGAAAGGGCTTTCGGAGATCGAGATTTTCTTTGTTTTTCATCGAAAACGAAGAAGACCGAGAATGTCAATCTTTCTTTCGAAAGAAGGGAACACGCCTTTTCGGCCGCGGTGGTATGATTTTCGGGCCTTCTCCTCGTTCCGCTCGCTGGCCTATTGGGATAGCAGCCTTTGGGCTTTGCCTGCTCGCTCTTTTTAATAAAGAATTCCGGCTCGGCCCGGGAAAGCGCTGGCAACAACAGAAAGGAAGGGGTCCATGTAGCTGCTGCGTCCGCCCCCTTCTTAGTCAATAGAGCAGCAGGTTCGGCATCTACTACAAAAGAGAGAATCCACTTCAGATAACCACGCCTCTGCTAGGCAGCGTGTGGAATGGCCGAGAGCGGACCTTTTTGGATATATAATCCAAGTCGAGAGTGGAGTTACGGGAACAGCCGTCTGATGGAAAACAACTTTCACGTTCGGTTCAGAGAGCACTTTTTTCGTTGAGAATTCTTCGTTCCCTTTCGTGTGAATTCCCTAGCGGCGAATTCAAAACTTTTGGGCCCTATCTATTCCATCTATCGAGCCCCGAAGAAAACCCCCCTCCCCTTCGGACTCAATATATTTTTTGACTCTATATATGTGGGCACCTGATATCTATGAGGGTTCACCCACCCCGGTTACAGCATTCTTTTCTATTGCACCTAAAATTTCTATTTCTGCTAATATTTTACGTGTTTT
>NW_018744729.1:202500-207500 GCF_001683475.1 Chenopodium quinoa
ACCTATGAACGGAAGAACACAACAAAGAAAGATGATGAAATGAAGAAGAATGAACGGGAGGCGTCGTAGGAAGGACTGACGAACTACTTGCTTGTCTTTGGTTAACTACTTTACTGAATTGGGGTTCTTTCTCGTAAGTGATACACTTACACTCTGCACGCATACTCACTTTTTTATATACGTCTACGTTGATAGCCTTTCGCAAAAAGCCCTTCTCTCTCTCTACAAAAGACAGATACAGTTGTTTCAGGCCGAGCCAAGCCCGGATCCAGCTGAAAAACAGAATGGAATACTCTAAGATGCTTCATAGCTACCGCTGCCTTTCTTATTATTAGTAAGATAGGGTGAGGAGCGTAATTCATAGTTTCGAAGAGTTTTCCATTGATAGGGCATTAAAGGATTCTTCTTTTAGGTTTTTCCTTTTCATGTATAGCGTTTATTCTAAAAAACCCCTGTAAAGTTATGCCCTATTACTCAATAAAGAAAAAGGACATTATTGTGATGGATTTGACTTCTCAAGTATTGAATGAAGCCTTTGCTGGCATATTTTGAGAGTGTTCTCACAGGTTCCGAAAAGGAAGAGGGGCGAAGCGCTTGCCTTATTACTATAAGGGAAGGGGCGAACGGCATTCTTTGCGCATGTACAGAACTGAGGAGAAGTTGACCAGCTCATTCAAGCAGACGTCTTTGGCAAAGTCTCCACTCTATCATGCTTAGGTAAGCCTTAGCCTTATATAAAATCATTTATTGATGATTACTCGCAGGGTATATTTCTTAGCAGAGAAGTCCGAAGTCTTTCAAAAGTTCATGGAGTTCAGAAGTTTAGTAGAAAATGAGCCTTCTTTTTCTTTTAAAAAAGTAAAGGCAAATAAAACTATGTTTGAGGACAGACTCTGGAAGAGAATACACATCACAAGAGTTAGTGCTTACTTGAAAAGCACGGGATTCGCAGACAGTTTGCGTGCTCTTATACTACACAGCAGAACGAAGTCGCAGAGAAGAAGAGTCGACATCTTATCTTAGCGAAACTGCATGATGAATGCGAAGAATGTGGAGCCAGGCCGAATGCATGATGACTGAAGCCCATGTCATCAACAGATTGCCTCAAGCGAAACTTGGCTTTCTCTCGCCATACTAGGTTTTGTACAAGAGAAAGCCGACTGTTTCACATTTCAGAGTATTTGGGGGCGTTTGCTATGTCTTTGTGCCCGACCAGTTGAGGACAAAGTTGGAAAAGAGGGTCATTAGTCCTTACTTATTCAAGTAAGTGAATAGGAATTACCTTGTAGTCAGAAAGAAGAAAGCCAAACAAGCCGTTTCACCCCTTACTAGAAAGCTTCCCGCGAGGACGCCCTCCATTACACTAGCCTTAAGCTAATGGCAGACATAAGAAAGCATTAGTCTAATAACAGAAAAGTCATAAAGCTAAGGTCTTCTCCTGTCCTCAATCTTATTAGTCGTTGTCTCCACTAGCTGTAGAGCGAAGCAAGGCATTCCAGCTAAAAGCAGCAGCAACTAGAGCATCCTGTCTGAAGGCCGAGGACAAGAAAGCAAGTCTGCTAGTCTGAAAGGGCTAGCTAAGACAGGGCAGCTAGGCGGAAGGCAAGGAAGGCTAGTCCGGCAACTGCTGGCTGTCAACGAAGAAAAGTCAACTAGCAATGCCAGCTTCTAAAAGATTATGATTTGAATCAATATTTCCTTCCAAGGCCAGTTCTTCAAGTTCTGGAGTTCCATTGCATTAATGAATCCGGCTGGAAAGAAAGACCTACACCTACTATCGCTTACAGCGCCTTCTTCTTTTTTATTTCATAAAAAAAGTCAGCTTGGGTTCCAAACCTTTTGATATGCGGTCTTGCTATTCTTTGTTTGTCTTGTGCCTGCGCTATCAAGTCACGTGCCTAGCTTCCAAAGAATGAATCTTTGAATACGGTAGAGGAGCGAAAGTAGCCGGCGACAGTGTAAAGCTATAAGGTGTGAGCTTTGCTCACACACACCGGCTGATAGAGGGCAAGATCACATTCACTTGCTTGCCGCCCGGCTCCATAGTCAAAAAAAAGTAAAAAGTAGGCCCGCTCCCATAACCCCACGGGAGGGTAAGGCATCCAGTTAAGGATGGATGATTACGCTTCTTCACCTTTGACGCCTCAATTTGAAAGCAGGTTCCGTAAGTCCAAGCCTAAACAAGGCAAGCCAAAAAGATGATTTTCTTTTCCCTCACATCGATGTTCTGGTGAACAACACCGCTGGACACGGGATGCTGTCCTTTATGGGTGCTTTCTCTTGATATAAGCAGATCAAGATGGCCGAAGAAGACCGAGAGAAAACAGCGTTTATCACCATATTAGGTAGGAGGGCACGTTCTGTTACAAGGTGATGCCGTTTGGTCTAAAGAATGCCGGGGCGACGTACCAGCGAGCCATGACTGCGCTCTTTCATGATATGATGAACAGGGCAAGGAACTTGTGGGCTTTGATGCTTACTTTTCTTTTTTGAAAAAAAAGGTAGTTTAAACTCACTTACTTGATAGAGTATGGTAATTCCTATTTGCTTACTTGGGTACAAGTATGGAAGCTTAATAAAGGAATTTTTTTCCATGGGCGGCGGGAGGGGAAGCTAAAGTAAGCGACTCAGAAAGGTCAGGTGGTTTTACATCTCAGACTGCGCATGTAGTCCAAGTGGCAAGGCATTGGTTTTTGGAGTGGAACAAGTGCCTTAGATACGAAGTCCAATCAAATCAGTGACAATCGTTCGAATGCATTCTCGGAAATCGTCGCACCAGATCGTAACGCGGCATCGTAGCTTCCTGCCTCGCGCCAGCCCCGGTCTTGAAAAGCCGGGTGGAGCTACAAATAGGAGGATGGAAAGGGAAGGGACCAAGCTCAAAGTCAGAGGCGAGTTGAGAGACAAAAGCTTGGATGTTGTGATTCCGCCTTTCCAGCAGCGAGTGAAACTCCGTGAATGGGCAGAACAGAAAGGGTGTTCAAACCGGGTGTTGAGTAAACCTTCGTCAGGAAGGTTCTCTTTGAGGAATCGCCGTTCTTCGCTCAAAAAAATTCAGAAGACCTCTGTTCCCCTTTTTGCCTTTTTTATAGCTTGAGACAAGTACAAAGAGGATCAGAACCGGGCAACCCCTTTTAGTCAAGCCCAGTTGAAATGCCAGTCAGGAAAGCTCTCGGAAGGTTAGGAAGGACAGGGCAAGCTGGCTGACCCTTCCCTTTGCTTTCAATCTGTCTTGTGCCACTCCAGCTTTCACTCAAGCCATTCTATTCTTTGAAATTTCACTTCTTATCTCGAGCCGAAAATGGAGTATTCCTTGCCTAGAACCCACACCCGTGGAAATAACGATTAACAAAAGATTTTTTCGATGCGAAGAATAGTCCCGCTCCTATAAAAATTATCCACTCAGTCCACGCTTTGAATAGCCTTAGTTTCTAGTAAAAAAGATCCCTCTTTATAATGAAGTTTTAAATAACTCATTGATAGTGGGCATCAAGTGATTGAAAGGGGGACGCCAAAAGGGAAGGTCGGACACAAAGGAGCGTCTTCAATAAGACCAAGGGCAGTGAGGGCGATCGAAGTGAGAAAAGATGGCATATTTCTGAAACCAGGAGTTCTTTTTTCACTTTCGAGCGTGATGTAGCTATATGTTATATTAAGCCCATCCATCCGATTCGACATCCTATTCTCGAATGAGAACTGGCAGATTATGTCACACTAGTCTTTTTGGCCTTATACCTCCTCCTTTCAACAAGAAGCATGGCAAATAAAAAAAGTAAGTTATGGATGACACTCTTATTAAGGATAGAAAGAAGGGGCAGACCTGACGGAGGAAAAAAAGAACTACTGTGTCAAGCCGCTTGAAAAAAGAAAGTCTCACTCCAAGAATTATCGGCTTTGAACCTTTGATCCGGGGGTCCCTGTTCTATCCACTAACCATGTAAAAAAATGATTGATAGAATGGCGCTGTAGGAACCGGTCGGATTCGAACCGACGAATAGAAGTTTTGCAGACTCATGCCTTAGCCACTTGGCTACGGTTCCCTATCAATTCTATGTCCGACTTTGCTTCACAGGGCGAGACCAAGAATAACAGATGCCGGAATGCTTGGGGTTTGGGAGAAAGGACACAACATAGGTGGAGATGGATTTTAATAAAGACTCTATAAAACTTGAGAATCTAAGAGTTCTCCCTACCTGAACCTTTTCCGTGGCGACAGTATAAAGAAGCATTTAGGGATTTCTTGATGATCCATGATTACACAGTTGATCAAGCCTCTGAAACCGGACTCTTTCTTCCCTCTCGATTCCATCTATATCCCGAACCCGAACCTGAAATCTGAATGACCCGGAATTCTTTTCCAATTTTGTATATTAACTAATGGGGATACCGGGAGGGAGGAGATAAAGGCCCCGTCTTACTTTAGAAGCAGAGACAGGAATTGCTACTTGAACTAGAAAGCATACTACTTAGATAAGAGTTCTTCATGTGCACATCCCGTAGGCAAAGAAAGAGATTAGTTGAAAGCCAAGTCATCGACTGACCAATTTCTTTGTTTCAACGAATCAAGTACAAGCCAGTATTTTCCCTATATGTTCAAAGTGAAAACTCCCTTTCATTCTTGGAACTGACTTGCCCGTTGGAGAACTACCGAACTGCCTTCCCTGCTTTCATCCCTTGTGGCGAACTAGACTGATAATTGTGTATAAAATAAAGAGGAGGCAATGAAATTGTTTTTTTTTGCTTCTTTTTCTTTGAGGAGACATTTTTTCTTATCTTGTTTACCAATGATTTGACTTGATATCTTCTACCTTAACCGCGTATTCTCAGCATCCGGATTCTATGCATCTATCCTAGCAGCTACCCCAAGAATTCCGTCTATTGCTCTAGGGTAGGGGTTATTTTAGAGAAGAAAGAAAGCTCCTTGCTACGGCTATTCAAAGCTCTCTCCCCTGTCTTCTAGAAAGGATAAGTCTACTCCATATGCTTTCTTATTTTTGTAG
>NW_018744729.1:215000-227500 GCF_001683475.1 Chenopodium quinoa
CTACACCAAGTAAAAAGTGTAGAACAATTAGTTCATAAGGACCACCGTTGTATAACCACTCATCAACCGACGCCGCTTCCCATATTGGATAAAAGTGCAACCCTATAGCTGCAGAAGTAGGAATAATGGCACCCGAAATAATATTGTTTCCGTAAAGTAGAGACCCGGAAACAGGTTCACGAATACCATCAATATCTACTGGAGGAGCAGCAATGAAGGCTATAATAAATACGGAAGTTGCAGTCAATAAGGTAGGGATCATCAAAACACCAAACCATCCAATATAAAGACGGTTTTCAGTGCTGGTTATCCAGTTACAGAAGCGACCCCATAGGCTTTCGCTTTCGCGTCTCTCTAAAATTGCAGTCATGGTAAAATCTTGGTTTATTTAATTTAATCATCAGGGACTCCCAAGCACACAAATTCACTAGAAATAGAGAATTGAAAGCTTGTTATTTAACAGTATAACATGTCTTATATGCCCGTGTCAACCAATATCTATTGAGATCGATCAGAATTGGGTGTAAATAACTGAAGCGAATTGAAAAAGAAAATAGAAAATATGATTTCAATAGAAAAAATGGGTTGCCCGGGACTCGAACCCGGAACCAATCGGATGGAGTAGATTATTTCCTTGTTAAAAAAAGAAAAACCCCTCCCCAAACCGTGCTTGCATTTTTCATTGCACACGGCTTTCCCTATGTATAAATTTCAAACTTAGTTCCCCTCCTAGGGGGCTCAAACAAAGTGGAATACTCAATGAATTCAACCCTTACTCCATAAACATTTCAGTAGAAAAATGAATGAATTTTTTTATCTTATCCCCCATTCGTTTAGATAGAATTTCAATTTCATTTAGACAGTCTCATAATCAATCATTCATCGTTGGACAAATTATGGATACAAATAATATCCAAATACCAAACGCGCCCTCTATAGAATCCCCGTGAGATAGAAGAATCCCTTGGTAAGATCAAAGAAAGAACTTTTTCGTCCTCTGTAAAGAATTCTTCTAAAAATTCTGAACCTAATCTTTTCAAAAAAGCACGTACAGTACTTTTGTGTTTACGAGACAAAGTTCTAGCACAATAAAATCGAAGTATATACTTTATTCGATACAAACTTTTTTTTTCGTATCTGTTTTTCGGCCGTTCAAAGTCCTTATCGTATTATATAAATAAAGTAACTAACTATCGGTTCGCCTATTCGATTTCGTTATCGGTATCGCTTCGACGTTCCGTGTCTGTTTACTACTTCCTTTTCCGTTTCAGTACGGCCCGGTTACCTGTATTCTATGAGACTTTTCCGAATGCGCTTACTCTGGTCTTCCACAACACACTGGATATTCTCATTCATGGACGCCAGCTGGAGAGGCTCAACATAGTTTGTTCCCAGATGTCAGTCTGCATAGCATCATCTTCATCTCTTTCATCGCACGTAGGCTCAACATCCAAGACAGCGTAACGAGACCCAAACTATTCTGGTTGGATGAACCAACTTGAGATACAAAAATATTCCATCGCCGGTATAGTGATATAATAATATTAGGCACATCAAGCCTAACTAGGCTTGCTTCTATCTTTATAGATCGGTGTATGACAAAGATATATATTGTCTAACAGCTCCCTCAAGCTGAAGGGGAGGAACTACACGAAGCTTGGACCGAAGAGGAGCGAGCAAACTTAGCAGAAGCGAAAGCCTTGGAGATCTCTTTCGTTGAAGGACCTTTTCCTATCCATTCTCTATCTTTACTCACAGAGACGTTGGTCGACGTCACTTTGTCAGCCTCCGAAAACCTCTTCAACGCTAGTTTTTTTTCTTAGAGTGCCTGATAATCCTGCTGAGCCTAAAGAGAAAGATTCGCCAATCTGCTTAGTGCCATCAACAGAAGCATCCGCATCCACCATGTGCCTTAATAGCATTTCTAATTAGACGGGAATGGAATGCGCTTTCTCTCACTTACTAGTAAAATACCATTCTATCAGGCAGCAATGTAAAGCAGCAGAGGTAGGCAAAAAGGGATTGAAAGTGAACGATGAAACAGAAAATAAATAGAACACAAGTTTTCTTTAATTTACCCTGCGTCTATACTAGACTTGTCTCTAAAGAGCCTGCGCAGATACTCTGCGCTATTTGAGTCTAAAGACACTGAGCCCTACGGGCATTATTCAGCTCTGTCGCCACTTAGACTAACGTCTAAGTCTTCGAACCTGATTCTATTACCTGACTCCGAGGAAGCTAACTCCTATTCTATCTAACACAAGTCCTAATCCCCATCGCTGGAGCACTACAGGCCTAACTTATTATTCGATATAATGAGAAGCATCTTTATTGAACTAGAACCCTTATCTCCCAACTGATCTACCCAGTAATGTGATGAGTTCCAACCTCGAAGGCCCAATCCTTCGTCGTACGGAATGAGTATGACTTGGATACAAGGAAAGAATTCCGGAAAGAGATCTAGCTTCTTGGAGGACCGGTTGCTAGCCCCATCATCATCCCGAGCTTTTCACCGTCGGTCCCATGACTGCACGCGCCCTATGAACTAGCTCTTCCGTGTCCGCCGAACTGTACGATGGAGGGCGTTCAATTCTAGTATTTCATTTTCCCAACCGTAATGTCTCTAGTAGATAGACTCTACAAGGAACCTGGCTCAGAGGAAGAAGGACATTAGTTTTCAGTCTCGAGTCTCTATCCCCTCTCTAGTGCTGCTTAAAAGGCCCGGGTTCCCTACTACCGTGTCATGGCGCTATCTGCCTCGAAACCCTCGGCTTGCTTCGTCTCCTAGTGGTGGTTTCCCGTGGAGCGACCGTGAGTCAGGTTCAGGTGGGAGATAGTACCTCTCCTTCCTCTGCCGGTATTGATGGTACTGGATATGACGGAAATTTCTTTCTTATATAAATCCGTCTCCAACGCGCTAGTAGCTGCCTGCTGAAGGACAGTCAGCCCTACGAAAGTTCTATCCGACCGGCACCGAACGACGCCTAATAGCAGAGGAGCGGTAATGGATCTGACTCGACGCGAGGTTCAAAGTTTCGAGTCTCTTTCGACATCGATAACAGCTTGCCACTATTCTACCTCTGCGATTAACACAGCCAGGGCGATCTGTGTTCCGAGTTTAGGCAGGCTTGCCCCTCGGGAATAGGAATAGGCGGCGGCTTAACACTGTTTTTTTCTTTTCTTCCGATAAAATCAATAATCTACTGTCCTCGAAACGAGTTGATTTTCGCGAGCAATTCAGCATAAATAACAGAAAGACTTGTCAGAATTTTTCGTAGCTGGGTGCTACGCGTCCTCGACTCCATTTGCATTATGTCATGGAGAAGGAGAAAGGGGTTCACCCCCCTTTTTATCCCGAGTGGATCCCTTTCACCTTTATAATATAATGTTCGCCATTTTCTCCATTATCTCATCTTGTCGTATTAACGCGTTCTCAAATGCTATATTTCGGGGGCTTCGGAAATCGATTTAATGATTCCCGCTTTGCCTTAAAAAACTTCCTTTCCAAAAGCATAGCTTTAGCCCTAAAGCCCAACCACATTTAGATTTGAAATAGTAGATTTTGTTCCGAACTCATTACTTTACTGCATTAGGGGTTACTCGCTACGTACTTGGGCTGGGTAAGTAGCATTTCTCCCTTATGGTGTTTACACTTGTAAGAAAGGCAAGCTTCGTCTTTTTCTTTAAAGCTTGCTTGTGCGCCGTTAAAGGAGTTAGGGGCATTGCAGCGACTTCTTTGGTGTCCCCTAGCGGGTAGATAGCATTGTACCCTGATCTTTAGATTTACGCTTGTAAAAAGAATATTAGATCCCCAAACATCAGTTCATTTCTATTTGCTTATAGTGATATAAGAAAGTACTCGAAGAAAAGAGGCCTCACTTCGAAGAAAGAATGAAAGATCAATCAACTTTCATTCAACAAAAGGAGTAAGCGATTCGTCTTCAATTGCACAAAACAAAGCGGATAAGAGTGTGCTTAATGTGTTAGGGCTTTTCTTCTGCCTGCCGTCAAACTGGCCTTGCTTCAACCACTAATAGGAGTATTCCGACTGTACCCATAGTTCCTTAAAGCACTAGAGGAGGCTACTTTCATACCAGTACAGCACTAGCACAGATGCTTTTCATAGCCCGATAGATAGGAACTTCACCCTACCGTAAGGCAGTCTTAAAGACAGACTAGTTCTTTCAGCAGGCGTGCGTGTTCTTCTTTGTCTTTAACCTGTCTGTAAGAACTAATAGTAAGAAAAGACTTCCTTCCTTATGAGGAGATTTCCTTTCAACTCGTGTAAACTCTCAACTACAGAATGAGTACCCGGAAGATTCTATCTTCCCGAATGAGGGACAAGAACTCAGGACAGTCAAGCCTTTATAGCTCCCTCCTACCTCTAACTTTCACACTGACGGAAAAAGAACTTCCGAAAGGCATGGGAAGACGGACTCTTACTAGAAGATGTCCTCTACAGCCTAGCCCGCCCTATTTCGCAAATGGAATCCTGTAAGCCCCATCCCTACGCCTTTTAAGGTCCAAAAGACGTTTATTCCTATATGAAAAAAACCTAATATACATATAGAAAATGAACACATTCACGCACTCCTCCTCCGGGCATATAGGTCAAGTTTCCCGTCTCATTCTCAGACGGTAACCGCTCGAGGACCAAAGATTGTCAGCCTTTTTGGTTTCCCATTGAGTCCTTTACAACTAGCCTACTTACCCAGATTCAAAATGCAACCACAGCCTTCGGATATACATGGATACCGCGATCAGGCGGAGGCCATTACAAGAGTGGTGCCTCGTATCGCCCCCAATCAATGGGAGGTGACGTGCGTATTCCAATCGCCCTTTGCCGCACCAACCTGAAGCCCCCGGGTTTGGCGCATTTCTCAGCCTACGGGACTTATTGTCCACTACAGACCTATCTCAGCTTCAGGGGAAACCCGACGTGTTTCTGTGGTCATCTATGTAATTTCAAAAAGACATAAAAACATAAAGAAGATCTAACACGGGTTCTTATATCTTTTATTAGGTATTTCTTTCTCCTTAATTTATTATGAATAAAGGTACCCTTCTATCTAATATATATATTAAAGGAAAGAGCTCCTTTCTATAATAGGAACTAGCTTCCCCACGACGCATAAAATCCAGATCCAGAAAGATGAAGGGCCGGTGGTGGGAAAAGGCTTGGGTGCTCTTAGTAGCACTCGTATTTATAGTGCTAGCGGTAGGTCCAGCTAGCATGACTTTTTGTGGAGGCTACCCGGAGGGTGAACCAGGGCCCTCCCGCCCCCCACTGCCGGACTTCAATTTCCCGGCGATTCCAGAGTGGGAGCTGGCGCCCGCTACTCCTACTCCTTGTCGAAATGAACATTAATGGAGATGGGACAGTTTGGAAAATGTCTGAAAATGGTGTCATGTTGGAACAAGAAGTGGTCTATGAGTAGAAGCCATAATGCCTGGGGATTGTTGGGACATGTTGAGAAGCAATGCAAAAAGAAGCAATCTCAGCAGCAAGTCTGGAAACCCAAGGTTAAACAACCTGAGGTTCCTGTCAAAACTCCAGAGGTCTCTCATGATGAGGAGATCCATTCTGAAAGAGATCTATGGTTGAGACAAAAATGAAAGTCAATAAGTTCCCTGAAGTTTCTAATAACATCTTTCAAGGGAGCTACAAATTTCTCAATTTTGAAATTGGTAGTTTGGCTTCCTAACTGCTTCCAGGTGGATGTGAGACACATGCATGTCATTCATACTAAGGTCACTCATTTGGCTTTGAGAAAGACCTTTGACTGTTCCTTTGTGTATGCTTCTAATGACCTTTTGGAAAGGAAAAGCCTATGGAGAAAGGTGTGAGTAATGAAAACATATAACAAGTAAGAGAGCTCAGAGAAACAGGGTTTGACTTTCGTTGACTTTCTCTCTAGCATGGCGATTTTGAGTTAGCTGTGGTCTTCTCCAGCTCTCATCTTCACCATGGCCAGGAAGAAGAGGAATTCTACTCCTCTCCGAGCGTATTCTATAACCTCTCCCTTCAAGTAGCAATGTTAATGGTGGAAATGCATCCCAGCTTGATCAGATTCGTGAGTCAACTCGACAGCTATGGCAAGGTGTTCATGAGAAATCCAATCGAACAGTAACCCCTGCTCCTAGGGTCTCTGTGACTCCAGTTGCTACTCCTCAGAGGATTGCAGTGCCTTCTCCTGCACCTGAAGTAGCTTCTGCACAACAGCAACCCCCCACGGAAGGGATTAATCAGTCAATTCCTCCTAATAAGCCACCGGACTCAGGTAATGGTACTGGTGCTTGGTCTAATCTGTTTAAGGGTAGTTTGACTGCTAAGGGTGTTTCTTTGGGATTTGTTGCTGCTAAGATTGTTGATGGTAAAACGGTTGCTCATTTAGATCCGGCACTTCTAACTGTGTCTAACGCCATTATTCAGCAGCCCTAAGCCCTTGTGTCTCCCGGTATTACCTAGCTCTTATTTATTGCTCAAGGTAGTGAAAAATGGAATTCTGCTATCATATTCTTATTGGTTTTCAACCTACATTGACTGCTTTGAATAAGCTGAACAATGGAATCATGTGGCTAAACCTGATATATTTCTTCATGATGATGGTTGCTAGTGAAGTTGATAAAAACGCTGTGCTCTGGGCCTCATATGTATCTTGGGAGACCTACTGTTGTGAAGCCTTGGACTGCTGGCTTTGACTTTCATGCTGAGGTTTTGAAAACTGTCCCTCTTTGGGTTAGATTCCCTACCTTCTTTTGAATTGTTGGAGTCCTGATTCCCTAAGTAGGATTGGAAGTATTGTAGGGGTGCCTTTGTATGCTGATGCATGCACTTCCAGGCAAATGAGGGTGCCTTTTGCAAGGTTGCTTATTGAGGTTGATGTGACACAGGAATTGCAAAAATCTGTGTTCATTCAGGATGCTGATGGTAAGGTGGTTGAACAGCAAGTGCACTATGAGTGGGCCCCTCCTTATTGTCAGGCATGTAAGAAGGTAGATCATAACTGTAAGGCCGGTTCAAAGAAGCAGAAAAAGGAAATGGGTTCCTAAGGCAGTTCAACCTCATATAGAGAAGGGTAATGATGTTCAGAATGTTGATCCAGTTATAGAAGGTGATGCTAGGGGGAGCTCTGTTGATACTACTTCTACTCCTGCAGTTGAACAAAGAGTGGAACCTGCTGTGGTTTCCACTCCTGCTATCAACACTGTTACTGGGGAGCAGATGGTTGGAGGACTGTATCAAGGCCAGTGAGAGATAAGGGGAAGCAACTTCAGTCTGTCTCTGTGAATCAAGCTAACTCTTACATGGCTCTTATTGAGTAGGACACTGAAGAGGAAGAGGAGGGGGAGGATGAGGTTGGTGTTACTCATAATCCCACATGAATATCCTTTCACATTAGGGACCCCAATAAAGTGGCAGAAGTGAAGAGGTTGTGTAAGCAGCAAACTATTAGTATAGTCAGTATTCTTGAAACTAAAGTAAAACCTCAAAAGATGCAGGCTATCCAAAAGAAGTTTGGTACAAGGTGGCACTGGCAATGTAATTATGACTATTCTTCCAAAGGTTGGTTAGGGTGGATAGATGAGTTGGTGAATGTGTCTGTCTTACAAGTGAATGAGCAGTTCATTCACTCTTTGGTTGTTGATAAGCAAAGGAGCAATTCTATTCATCTCACTGTTGTTTATGGACTGCATACAATTGAGACTAGGAGAGCTCTATGGAGGGATTTTTTGAATGTGGCAGTTACTCTCTCCCCTTGGGTGGGGGATTTCAATACTATTTTAGCTACTGAAGATATAATTAATGGAGCTCCTGTTACTGTGTATGAAACTCCGGATTTTGAGGCTTTTCTTTCTATTTCTGAGGTTCCAAGTACAGGGTTTTTTACCGTTGGAAGAGAAAAGGGAAGAATTCTCTGTTTGGATTAGATAGAGAAAATAGCATAGATAATCGGTTAGGTAATAGAGCTCTTCTTATGCTTATTTGATACGATTTTACACTTAAGTAAGAATCCAATCTTTATGTTAGCTGTTGAAGGGAAAAAGGAAGGGAGAAGTAGGGGTGCAAGAGCTGGGCATAGAAAGGAATTCCTTTCCATGCAGGTTAGGGAAAAGGATGAGGAGAATAAAGAGTATAGCAAACAAAGAATTTGAATTGGAGCTTCAAACGAAGCTGCGAGCGAAGTTGTAGAAGCGAGCCAAAATAGGAGCCTTGAAGCGAAGCCTTATTCTCTTCCAAAACTAAGAATTCAAATTCAGAAAATAGTGTTTAGTAACCGAAAGCAGAATGCATTAATTCAGTCATTAAAATGATTCCTACGACTACATGCGATAGCTACCAGTCGGCTGCTCCCGAAATATAAATTAAAGCGAATATGTATAACTCTTATTCCTATATAAATAGAGTCACGCATGACTGTGACCGCTCGTCATGAATCGCTAGCCCAACCTAGGAGCACAGGCCTCACGGTTTTTATTATCAAGGTAGGTCCCGAAGGAAGGAATAAGATTACTCCTACTTCGAAGAGCTGCAAGACGTGGTCTGGTCGAACAGATTACGACCAAACATGCGCTGACCTTTACAGAAGAGGACATACCAAAGGGGAGGGATACATCCCAATAAGTGGTCGGTCGTCCGTTGTCTCATCATCCGTTGTCGAACCATCTGCTTTGTTGCTCTAGGCCTAACCTCCAACCTTGGTTTTGGAATGGATTCCCTCTCCGAGCGGAGCCGAGCAACCCCCCCCCTCATATGCCTTTTGGCTAGCTTTTACGGGTTGCTACTTTCTAGCTCTTAGCTTGACTACCTCTACCGAGAAGCTCTCTCTCGCTTCAGGTTTGCCTAATCGAATTCTTCCTTTTCCTCCGCAAACCAACCACTTTTGAAAAAGGGCATTTCCAGCACCAGGAACATCTTTTTCTTAATGAGATATCGATCGAATAGCCCTCAAAAGGCTTCATCAATGTGCGCGTTAACGGCCCCTTATTCGCCCTTTTGAGAGTGAAACTACACTATCCACCTACCTCTATTCGGATCTCTTTCTAGAACCACCTCCTTAGAAAGAGCCTGTTTTTGCCTGACTCTATCTTCTAAGTGAATTGGCATTACCTTAGTAAGCTAGCTTTCTAAGCAAGCCTGGTTCTCCGGGCACTACGGAGCAAGAAAACGGCTTTAGTGACTAACGCGAAACTGCTTTCGCTCTGCCCTTGCTTGTTGAATCATAACAAAGAGACAGGAGAATCCCTATCAAAGGCTTGTTATTTAGTTTTTAATGCTTGTTTTTATTTAATAGAGGAAAAAAATTTGTAATTGTTGAGACAAAAAAGAAAGCAGCTGATTCAGTAGCACGGGCTGCAATAAGGGCTCGCTGTCATTATGTTAATAAAAAAAAGTGGCTTGGGGGTATGTTAACGAATTGGTTCACGACAGAAACGAGACTTCATAAATTTAGGGACTTGAGAATGGAACAAAGGGCAGGGAGACTCGTCCGTCTCCCAAAGAGAGATGCGGCGGTGGTGAAGAGACAATTATCTCACTTGCAAACATATCTGGGTGGGATCAAATATATGACAGGATTACCGGATATTGTAATCGTCGTCGATCAACACGAAGAATATACAGCCCTTCGAGAATGTATTACTTTTGGAATTCCAACGATTTGTTTAATCGATACAAATTGTGACCCGGATCTCGCTGATATTTCGATTCCGGCAAACGATGACGCTATAGCTTCAATTCGATTCATTCTTACCAAAAAAGGCTGAGCTTAGGTGCTAAATAAGTAAGATAAGAAGAGTAGCTTTCACCTACCTGGAGAGTTAACTGCCAAGAAGGAAGAACTCATTTTTTTCTTCTTCACCGCTAACTATTCGTTCAGAGTCGGCAAGAGTTGAAATAATCCCAGGAGAGTTTTCAAGTAGTCAAGGAAGAAAGACAGTCCGAAATCGCATCGGGTAAGGGCTCATGGCGGTCAACTAATAGTGGCCTTTACCTCATTAGGCATATTGATGCCGTCTTGATATATAAGCCAGTCGCTGACCACCCATCTTTCTTCTGAAAATATCTTTTGCAAAAAGGTAGTTGACTTGCTTAGTGCTTGCAAAGCATTTTGGAAAATAGCGATGCAAATCTCCTTGGTCAAGGAAGCAAGCATAATAGGACTTTATTTATAAGCCCAATTACTTACGCGACGGGGCAAAAAGATAGTATAGTAGTTTTTGCTCCCTTTGTTCTAATGGAGGTTGACACAAAATAATGGCTCCAACCTGTTCCCCTGATCTCGTAAACCACAAAAAAGTAAGATTTTCTTTCTTTTTTTAAGCTCCGCGCATTCTCGAAGAGCTAATTCTTGCAAAGAGAAGAGCCTATTCAGCTGGCTGCACGAATCCAGCTAGGGCTAAGTAAGGCTGTTTGCGACGATGTTCTCGAATAAATGAATCTTGTGATAATGGGCATAGTCCTTTTTTGCTTTGTATTTTTCGTACGTATCTACACATTCAATTTGAAAAATGGAAAAAGACTTATAATTTACTTTTCTTATAAGTTTGGTATGGTCTTCACCGACTTATTCTCGTTCTTTGCTGTCTTAGGTGTACTAGGTCAACCACTTCCTCTTCCGAGCCCATCAAACTCGTCCGCGGAAGACTACTCTAATATGATGGCGGAGAATCCTAATCTGGACTCCCTCTTTTCCGAAGGCTTGCCGGTCGCTGCCCCTGACGCTGCCCCGCTCATAGAATGGATTGCTCAAGAAGAGCACTTTTCGGGCATAAGATAGCGAAGTTTTAGACTCTCATGAGGGGATCCGGAAATGGAATGAAACTCGTGATTTGATGATTAAAGATCAACCTAGCCAACGTGGCCTATGAAACAACCGGTTTCATATCTTAAGTAAGAAAGGTGAGAAAAGGTTTTCTTTTCTCGTGCCTTTGACGCAGGTGCCAAAACCAAAGCATACGAATTACAGTTCTTATGAGCCGGGACACCCTTCTTGAGGCACAAGCTGAGTCAACAATGGAGAGAGACAAGGGAGAGCAACTCTTCCTACTTTATCAATTATACTCAAAATGAGTCACTGCCCAAGGTCTGAAACATGCTTTGTACTCAACCCGATGATCCACACTTTAGGGCCGAACCCACAAAGATGTAACTTTCAACTTGCGACAGTTCTTCGAGGTCAAACCTTCAATCTTAGGGCATCAATTGAACCCAGACAACTTTGAAGCTTTTCACAGAAGGAATTAGGCATACTCAATTGTAGTCCCCTAGCTTTGCCATATCTTGTCTATACCTAAGAGGGACTTCTCGAATGAGAATTCACTAGGAGATCCAGCTTGCCTTGAAGTAGCCTTGTGGCATAGATAGCGAGTCCTACAGAGAGAGGGCGTTTGGTTCAGTTTCACTCTGAACAATGTCCTTTTATGTTCCTATTCAATTCTTCCTATCCTAACTTTGGCAAGGAAAGAAAGCTCTTAGCGCACAAAGCAAGCAGCGAAGGAACGGCTTCTTTTCTTTCAATACTAGCTACTAGTGAACACTCTTCTTGTTCACCTTTCAGGCATAGTTGAAATCATGTAAGTTAGTTAGCCTTAGACTCTCTGTTTTCTTTACAGAAGCGGATTAGAAAGCGCATTAAACTTAAACAAAGCGTAAACGCACAATCAAAGGAAGGCTTCCTTGAAAGCTGCTTTCCTTCTTTGTCCTTCTTTGCCGGCTATCTCTGCTATCAATGAGACAATGCCCAATGGAGGGCTATGAAATGGGTGTAGCTCAATCATCTGCTATTCATCCTCTCCTACGGCCTTTTCGCTACGAATAGAAGCGATGGTGTAATACCGGTAGTTGGCTTGAAAGGAATCGGTGTGTAGAAGAGTCGGGCTGATTCTACGCTTTTCCTTCTCTATTTGGGCTCACTTCCGCGGCTAACTCATAGCTCTATCTCTGCGAAGAAGGAGTTCCTTCTATATGATAATTCAAGTGATCTGCTGAAAACGCTAGGAGTCCAATCAACAAAAAGTAAGTAGCCACGAGTCAGAGAATTGAGAAATGGTATAGGACCACCATACATAGGCCTAGCCTTCCTCAAGAAAGATATATAAAAAAGTAGAGAGAGAGGAACAAAGAACGGGGAACCCTTTTGGGAGGTTGGAGCAAGAAAGACATTGCAGCCTAACCCCGAAACGACCCAAGAAAAGCGAACAGTCTTATTGTTTAGTCTTTCAACTAATGTCTCCTGGAACGATAGAGGAAAGATATCAGTAGCAGAAGAGAAATCGTAGGAAAACAAATATTTATGACCTATCAGATTTACCTAAAGGCCGGAAGGTTGCAAATGGAAGAGGCCGAGTTTGGTTAAAAGTTCCGCTTTCTATCTATTTATTAGGCCATGGGTATACGCCTTAAAACGGCCATACACCAATCATGGGCCGGACGCATAAAAGCTTGCTTGAATGCGTTCGGGAGATACCTTAGCTTACCAGACCCCTCATCCTTAAAG
>NW_018744729.1:232500-235000 GCF_001683475.1 Chenopodium quinoa
ATAAACCACCATAAAAACTCCCATACAAAGGACGACATAGGGGGCTTACCCCGGTAAAGCGCTCCATTTCTAAGGTTGTGAAATCCTCTAAGGGAAGAACTGTCAAGACCCGTGCCTTGTCCCAACTGGAATCTTTGAGTCTGGATGAGGAAGGTGTGTTTTATGACTTTGTAGCTAATGAAGGAATCCGGGGGATAAGGGTTCTAGTTCAATAAAGGTGCTTTTCATTATATCGAATAATAAGTTAGGCCCGTAGTGCTCCGGGATTCTGACTTCCTTACTGGTGCTTAGAAGCCCCCCTAACTGGAGATGAACATTCATATTCTGGATTCCCTCCTGGCTTAGCTTATATATGAGAAAGACCTGCGGGTGAGCGACTACCTGTGATAGACGAATTCGCTCCTACTTCTTAACCGACCGAAGCGGAGTTTTGAACCCATGTCGAAACCAGGGAGGTTGAAGACAAACTTTATACATTCGCTAAAAAACAAAGAAATTTGAAAAGATTGGGTTGTGGAGGATGATTCGAAGTTATCCATGCTGTAAAACGTAAGCGCAAGCTTAACTCGATCATGACCTTTACTTATTGGATTCGACCCACCCGAATATCTCCTTCCCTTTCATATGGATTTTCCCTCGAGCTCTTTATATTTTAATAGAATTACTGGGCCTAAAAGACTGCTGATTTGCTCCATTCCAGGTTGCTTGCTTAATTACTGGGCGGGCCTAGCCCTCTTTCTTTGGAAAAAGTGAGACGAATTGCTCGTTGACGGCTTAGATTACCACGGCATCCTACCTTGCTCTTGTCTTTTTTGCTACCGCTCTGAAAGCTTGAACTAACTCCGAGATTCGACTTCCTTGCCCAGTCAATCTCTTTTTTGAGGCGTGTAGCTACCTTACCCTTACAGCCATCGGCATATCTGCTTCTGCTTTTTCACACCACAACTCTAACGTCCGGTCCTGAGTCCTCTTTTCTTCTCCAGTAGCTACTGTCTTTGGGTAGTAGAGTCCTCGTCTGCTTATTCGCTAGCCTCTCTTGCTTTGCGTTGTAGGGGTGGTTTAGTTCATTCAAAAAGAAAGAGACTCCTTTTTAGGTGAATTTTAGGTAGTTCCTGTGGTTGCCGGTGTAGAACCATAGGCGGATGGTGTTAGTGAGGTGGAATGCTTTGAAGTCATCGATGTCTTCGTGTTGGAAGCGAGGGACTGCTTTTGTGCTTGTATCACCATGGGCCTACCCATTAGCGCTATCCAAGTAACAGTCAAAGTGGAAATTGTACGAGTATGCCTATATCTCTGTCTAGGAGTCGAAGCAGTCGATTACTTATGTCTCTTTGAATCGTATCATCCACGGCGAGTGCTCTCGTATAATAAATAAGGGGACGGCTGCCCTGCATTTAGAAGCGTTCTTTTCATTCAACTATTATTATCATAAGAGAAGAAAGAAGAGTCTCTTTCGTTGTAGCCATAGAAGACTCGACCCAAGCAATTCTTATGCCCAAAGACTCCCATGCCTTTCTTGGTCGGACCAACCCAACCGGTGATTTCGGACAAGTCTTTCTTCATTTTTGAGCAAGAAGCGGAACTACAAGAAAGCTTTCTTTCTCTTTATGGATAACCAATTCATTTTCAAATATAGTTGGGAGACTTTACCCAAGAAATGGGTAAAAAAAATAGAAAAATCAGAACATGGGAATAGATCTGATACCAATACGGACTACCCATTTCAATTGTTGTGCTTTCTTAAATTGCATACCTATACAAGGTTTCAAGTTTTGATCGATATTTGCGGAGTTGATTATCCTTCTCGAAAACGAAGATTTGAAGTGGTCTATAATTTACTGAGTACTCGGTATAATTCGCGCATTCGCGTACAAACCAGTGCAGACGAAGTAACACGAATATCTCCGGTAGTCAGTCTATTTCCATCAGCCGGCCGGTGGGAGCGAGAAGTTTGGGATATGTTTGGTGTTTCTTCCATCAATCATCCGGATCTACGCCGTATATTAACAGATTATGGGTTCGAGGGTCATCCATTACGAAAAGACTTTCCTCTGAGTGGATATGTAGAAGTACGCTATGATGATCCAGAGAAACGTGTGGTTTCCGAGCCCATTGAGATGACCCAAGAATTTCGCTATTTCGATTTTGCTAGTCCTTGGGAACAACGTAACGGTAACGAAGGATAATTCGGAATCAGAATAAGTCCAGTCCAGGGGACAAATCAATAGGAAATGCTATTTGCTTCGTAAGAAGACTTCTATGAAATGAACGAGTTTCACGGGAATTGTCTTGATCGTCGGATATCATAAAAAAAAAAAGAAGAAGTGTTATCGAACGATTTCCTGCGATTCTTCCCAACCCAATATGGAATGAGAAAGGAATCAAGCTACAAGTCTCGATCTATAAAAACTTCTTTTTTTTTCTTTCGGTTTGGGTTCATTGATAGCAGAATAGCCTTACTCTCTCTATAGGGGCGCTAGCGCTTTACTAATAGAAAAAA
>NW_018744729.1:242500-315000 GCF_001683475.1 Chenopodium quinoa
AGAATTGTGCTATGCCCTCTCGACCCCTATAGAGCGAAAGAGCTGCCTGGTGATCCCTAGGTTGCAGCACGTCCGTTCGTTAACTCCTCGCGCCACTGCCGCCGTTTCTAGGACCGACCGACGCCTTACCTGCACAGGTACCTACGTAGTGTAGTGTCGGTCGCACATTCAACATAGCGTTCGGACTCATGTGCCTTTCAGAACCAGGGGTCTTCGAGCCTGCTGCGTACGATTAGCCAGCCTTGCGACGGCAAAAGGATTAGACGTCCTCCCATGCTACGGTTCCCTGCGGTCCGAACCCGGTGCCGCATTAGGTTAGGGAGCTGGGCGATAAAAGCTCCTCCGCATCCCAAAGCGCGCTGCCCTCCTAGGCGCGCAACACTAAGTAATCCAAGCCAACCCACATTACTGACTAACGGTGGATAATCATATTTCTTAGAGGTACTAAAAACAACTCCATGAATGAGCAAAATGAAGGTTGCATTAATGAGAAAGATCTCTGGGGAAACCGCTAAAAAAAGATTGAACATGTGAGAGGATCCGAACGAATTCTGCTTTCATTTCCCCCGTATAGAGCACTGAGTTACTAAGGTTACGGTCTTCATCCCACAATGAGGTCTTTTCGGAATGCCATGATCTCTTTTTAGAGCGTATAAAGGGAGGGAATTCGAAAAAGTAACTCTTTCCAACCAAGAAAGGCGTGGGAGTTTTGGGGCGTGTCATCTCAAAGCGAGATTGTTCTCATATATACGACATTTATTAATTATCTTTTTGTTACCGTTCCCTTGTGTTAGTTAGAGTGAAGTGAAGCACGCATGTAGGGCAGGAACGAAAAAGATAACCTAGCGAGTAAACACCCCGCTATTTGAGAAAGAAAGTAAAGGGCTTACTTTACCTAGCCCAACCAAAAAATTCTCAACGACCCATTCTAAGAAAGTGAAACTCCAAAGCAGAAGGGATGACTTAAGTCCTAAGAACCCAGTTCCCCCGTATGGAGCCACGTCGCAGTAGAACGCATGCCACTCAGTCCCCTCGGCAGTGGGTCTTTAAATCCTGTGGATACAGTGGCGACCGCTACAGTCTCGGGTACCACCCGACTTATAGCCATCGATTGACCGCCGTCTCGTGCTTGATGTCGTTACATCGGATTTAATATTTTGTAAGGATATAATGAAAAACAGGGTTCATCACTTATTTATTTTTATCTCTATCTCCACTCAGAATTCCCACCTTAGAGAGACTTGTTAGCGAGCGGCAGTGGTGTTTATTTGCTGCAGCCTCTCTCTCATCTGGATTTCCTCAGTGAGTGCTACCTTAAAGTTCGTCTTTCGTGGGCCTACTGGACAAGAGCGAGTTGGTTAAACCGCGGAATGCAAACATGGCAAATGCACACTTTTACATTGTACACTTGCCGTCCCGTCCGTAGTAGTTACTGTAAAAGAGCCCCGAGTGCTAATGGCGGACGAGCGGTGACTACTCCTTAATGCCCTCATCTGCGATGAAGCGCGGAGATTAGTTCAACCCTTGGTGTGTGAAGTTGAACTTCTCGTTGCTGGGCCGCCCGAACGCCGAGAAACACTCCTTAACTTAACACTCTCTTTATCGAGAGTTTTGGTTAGTTCAAGATTTCAATCTTTATCCAGGGCTCTCGGAGCCTTCTGATCTTGCTACCGACTTAGGACACACTATGTTCGTTGATTCCGAAAGCATTAAGATATGTGATGAACCACGCCATCAGCGATTTCGGTCATCACTTTATCCAATTACAAGGGACTCTCTTTCTAATAAGTAGTAGAATCTATAAGTGAGGAAGTAATAAACTGTGAAAGCAGTAGCGGACGGCAATAGGTAATTCAGGCCCTTGCGTGATCGTGACACCTGTTGGGACCTTAGAGGACCACCCTGATCTCTTGGCTCTTGTGTAGACAATATGTTAAGAAGAAGATTCCGAGACCCAAAGACGACTCCACGGTCCTGCGCAGCTGACCTCCCTCAGCTATTTAGGCGCCCGAGACCTTCCCGTCTTCGTTTAGCAGCGAACTAAAGAGGTATGCAATCGCTCAATATATTATATTCTATTTGAGGGAAAGATCTATTTATATAAAAAATAACCTATAATCCGATTCAAAGCAACTGCTTGGCCGGCTTGGGGCAGGCTTGCTTGAGCGGATATGCGAACAGTAGCAGCTACTTCTTCCTTAGTTAAAGCACTAAGTAAGTAAACTACCTTTTCTATAGGCTAGATCGGGGGCTTTCGAAACAAAGTACTTGGATTGCTTTCCTTTTACTTGCAGATACTTTACCACCACCAGCCTCCGGATCGTTGCTATCTGTATGTGCACGGTGTTATTTGTATATTCAATAAAGAAAAGCTTTCTAGGCTACAAGGTTGAATACAGTACCGAAAAGACCCAATCCACTACTACCTGCCCTTTAGGTCTTAGTCGTAGTAGTGTCGGCATAGGAGAAGACGATTCCTAGCCTTTCGATTGAATCGATCGTTCCACCACCCGGCATCTGAGAAATATCCGGCATTGTCGAGGGAAACTCAGAGAACCGGAATGATTGGCCTTCACTCTCCAACTGACAGACTAACAGACTAGAAGAGAGAACTGTCCAACTCGCTTGCTAGTATTCGCTCCAGCTAACACTCTACGGTCATATAGGCTCTACGGTGAACTGCCCAACTCGCATCAAGACTAAAGGCCAAGAATAGTAGAGGAAGGTAAGAACGCTTACCGCAAAGAACTTTTTCATTTCTATGAGCTGCCCTACCTATACCGACACCCAGAAAGCAAGCTACGTTAGGGTTGGTTCACTTGCTTTATTTGAACAGGAAAGATAGCCGAAACTAGCAGTTAGATTCTCGAGAATCCCTTTATCTGGGCATCATTCCCTTATGGATTAAACTGCCCAATCTGCCTTTGCATTGTTGGAGTAGTGATTCACTGAGTAGAATTGGAAGCTTGATGGGAGTGTACCCCTATATGCTGATGCTTGCACCTCTGAACAAAGTAGAGTCTCCTTTGCTAGGCTTTTAATCGAGATGGATGTTACTATGCCTTTGCCTGATCATGTTTGGGTTGAAGATGCTCAAGGTAATGTGTTCAAGCAGGATGTCCTTTATGATTGGAAGCCGAGTTACTGTCAGATTTGTAATATGCCTGGGCATGACTGCAACAAAGTTGCTCCAACAGTTAGGAATCCACCAAAAGCAAAAGCTCTGCCTAAAACCAAAAAAAGTGTGGGTTCCTAAACAGCCTGTTGTAGTGACAAATGCTACTGTTAACACACCTGAGCATGCTCCAACTGTGGTGAATTCAGGAGCTGATGTAGGGTGGAAAGTGGTTACCAGAAGAGCAAGAAATCACAATCAAGCTAAACGAGCCACCAGTCCAAACAATACCTTTTATGCTCTTGATGAGATGGAAGGTGATCATGATGAAGAAGAAGATGAACTTGATGCAGAAGAGGGGGAACTTAACCCTACTGAAGATACTATCCCTCCCGATAAATGAAGCACAACATTTGCACTTGGAATGTGAGAGGTTTGAATGATCCTCTCAAGATAGGTGAAATTAGAAAGCTTATTTCTAGTAATAATATTCAAATTATAGCTTTAGTTGAGACTAGAGTTAAAATGCATAATTTCAATAAAGTTAGCAGAAAGTTTGGTAATTGTTTCCAATGGGTGAATAATTACCAAATGAATGATAGGGGTAGAAACATAAAAGCAGCGGGTGAGCGCGCTAGCGCGAAAGCCGTTGCGCCTTCTATCGCCGGAAGGCGCAGCCGTTTTCTTGCTGGATGACGCGAAAGCCTATAGCGTTAACTCAGCCGTTGCTTGTTCAGCTTCAAGAATAGAATGGAAATCCCCTCCAACAAGAAGAGGAGTGTTGCTCTGTCTAGCAGCACTAGAAATAAAATTCCATAGCTCCTTCCAAAAGCATAGCTTTAGCTATTACAACCTAAGCTCAATGGAATTATGACCATAAACAGCAATAAGATCAAAACTATATCCCAAGCTCATATCCAAAACATGACAGTGTTGGTCAGAAGCCTGAACAAACCCCACTTTTTTAGCATTCCAAACAATCCACAAACGACCATTATATGCAAAATCATAATTATCTACACACTCCCAACCTCTACAAATCTTCTCACAAACTTTTTTGCTATTTTCTTTTTTTACTCTTGTTTCACAAAAAACACACAAATCTATTTTCTTTTTAAAAGAGTTTTCTCTCTTTTTGTTTGATGTTGAAGCCCCTCACATTCCAGCAAATAATCCTCATCCTGCACCAGAGGGGATAAGGTCCCCGCCCTCTTGCATTGGAAGCTTTCCTTTGTCTATCAATGGATTCGGAATCACTGGTTCAATCACAGGGTCCATGTGCAGCATTTCATAAGTGTTCATCACCACAACAGCAGGGTTTGATGTTTCAGGTTTCTCTCTAGCAACTGTTCTACGAGGTATAGTCCATTCATTGGTCTTGCGTGCCTCCTTCTCATGATGCAACTCACTGTCTGGTTGGGCTTGCACCCTAGGCACCCATTTCTCTTGTGCTTTCTTCTTTCTCTCAACTGGTTTACTCACACCACAGTCATGACCAGCTTTGGTACAACGCTTACAGTAGATTGGCTCCCACTCATACACAACCTTCTGATTTATAGTTCTTCCATTAGATCCCTCAATCACAATGTTATGTTTAATAGGTTGAGTAAGATCAATCTCAATCAACAATCTTGCATAAGAAAGACGAGTCTGTGAAGCAGTGCACTCATCAGCTAGGAGGGGTGTGCCCAACGTACTGCCTATTCTACTCAGTGAATTCATACCCCAACAATTAAGAGGGAGGTTGGGAAATTGGATCCAAATTGGAACCATTCTCAAAGCTTCCTTCTGAAAATCAAAGTCCATTTCCCATGGTTTTACAATCACAGGTTTGTTGGCTATGGTATAAGGGCCTGAATAAAGGACTCGATTCCTATCCTCCATCTCCTTAAATCGAATCACAAAATATCCTTCACTATGGTAGAAAATCTCAGGGGGGTGACTAACCTTCCATTGATTTGCAATGTCAGTGTTCAAGTCTTTTATGGTCGGGGTCTCACCAATGACATACAAGATAAGAGAGGAAGCCCACTTAGCAGATTCAATCTCAATTTCATTCTCCATGAAACAAGCAGTCATCTTTCCCCCTTTTCACATAGGTGCAATGAAAGACAATTTCATACCTTTAGCAACGGCTTTGTTGTGTTCTACCACCGGAATCTCAGGTATTGGAGCCTCAGGCAACGGAATCTCAGGCGAAGGTGAAGGAATCATTTTTAATCGACGCGGGATTGCAGTGCTTCCCCTTGCTTGTGGTTCAGATCCCAGATTGCGATTCTCAGTTTCATTCGTTCGAACATCTCCAATCGGTTGTTGCGTGACAACGGGTGGTGTTCGAAAACTCTCCATCTCACCTCTGGAAGATTGCGCTGACTGTTGCGCCGTCTTCTGATTCGATTGTGGTGCCGGATTTTTCTTCGGCCGGCCACGTTTTGCCATTCCGGCGAGGTGGTGCACAATAGCAAGCATCTTGGGTAATGAAGTTGAAGAGGCATCTTCCATTCATATCGATTTGGGTTTTTCTGCACCATATTTTGATCTGCCGCTTCTTCGATCCGGAATTCCCAGCAAATCCTTGACTCCTCGAATACAATGGGATTTCACACCTGGCGAATCTTTCACTCTACCTCCTCTTATTAAGACCATAGAATGTTCCTGCAAATTATGACCTTCGCCCGGAATGTGAGCAAATATATCATGTCGATTGCTCAACCGTACTTTGGCTATCTTACGTAGAGCTGAATTAGGTTTTTTCGGTGTTCTCGTTGAAACACGCGGGCGTACTCCTTGCTTCTGGGGACATTGGTCCGAAGCTCGAGTACGGTCCGTGCGCCGTTTTTCTTCTCTACCATGACGAATCAATTGATTTATTGTAGGCATCGCTCTTTCCTTTGTCCTTCCCCCCCTCTTTTTGCCCTATCACTAGTGATTACTCCCGATCCGAAGCACCCCTTTTCCATTCATAGAGAAATCCTATCGTTAAAATCAATAAAAAGGCCATCATGGACCAAGATCCAAACGGATCAATCTTGTTGAGAGGTACTGCCCAAGGAAAGAAAAAGGTTACTTCCGGATCAAGGATAATAAATAAAATTGAAACAAGATAAAATCGTATATCGAAACGACTTCTGGCATCACCGAAAGGATCGAAACCACATTCGTAGGCCGACAATTTTTCTGGATAAGTCGAAGTATTAGAAGAAAATGGAAAAGGAACACCGAGTGGGATCAAAGAAACTAGCAGACTGATCACTAAATAGATACAAATAGGCGCAAATTCTGACATCACCACAGACCAATTTGTTTTTTCGCTCCTTGCAGGCGGAGCGGCATACCGAAAAAAAGAAAAGCCTTATTCGGATTCGAACCGATAACTTAAGGGCGAACGGATATACTTGAATGGGTTAAGCATATGCCTTTTGACACAAAACAAATGGATCGATCGAGCGAAGGCTTGGTTCCTACCTCGCAGCACCGAGGGAAGCCTTTCATTAAAAACCTCTTTTATGTTATGTATTATTTTTTAAAGATTTCTTTTAGAAAGAAACCTACGAGATGAATTGGACCTCAGCCCGAAGAGCGCTTCCCTGGCGAAGAGATTAAAAAGATGGAACTCCAGCGCACTGATTGAGCTAGCTAGAAGCAGGAACCCCTATTTTAGTTAGGCCAGCTGTAATGTAAACAAAGCAAACCAAAGATTCGTTGGTGTACCGATACCGGTTGACAGCTGCAATTGGCCTTTTCCTACAGTTGACCGATTGCTCCATAAGAGCGGAAAGATAGTCCATTTAAAAGGACGAGAAGCGGTATCGAACACGGAAAAAAAGAGGGGAAGATTTCTCCTAAAAGCAACCTTTCCTTTCATTCATTTAAGCGATTCAATCAGTAGGAAAGTCATATCACTGAACACTTTTTAGATATCTGTCTTCCTTATAAGCTGCATGCTATCGGAGAGAGAGCAATGGGAGGTTACACAAAAGCATTTACCACGCACTCAATGCAATGATCAAGCAAGACGAATCTCTTTATATACGCAATTTCTATAAGAGCCTAGCCAGCCCGTCTCTGCAATACTGTGTATGTGTAACAAACCACTTTATGACGAACGAAATTGTTCGTGTTTCTCTCATTTTCTTCTCCCAATCCATTTACTGAGTTACTTACGGAATCTCAAATCTTTCAGAGGTTCGGCTTGCTTCTCCCCCTTGGAAACTGGCTAATCAAAAGAGGGCATTTTTCGAAAATGGATCCTCAATAAAATAAATGGAATACCTGTGCGGATATGTTCAGCTTTGGGTGGAAAGGTAAGGAATTTGACTCCGACTAAGATTATTGTCCATGGTGTAACGGACACAGCCAAAATAACTCTCGGGTACAACATGCTACAGATGCCTGTGGATCGCTGGGAGGCGTACATACAATGAATGTTATTGATGCTACTCCTTCTTACCATTTTTTACTGGGGCGACCCCCCATTGATCTTGGCTTGCTTCTTTGTTCTTGGCTACTGCTTGGTTAACTATTGCGAATTAATGGTAGAAAGAAATCCTTCTTCCTTCCCGCATCGCGTCCTAGAGGGGCCGCTCGGACGAAGAAAGTAAGGGATAGAGTTCGAGTGAGACATCAACCATAGATTTCGGAACTTTCGAGATGCTTTCTTGCGAAAGCCAACGGAGTCTGTAACTCAACCTTCTCACCCATGGGGGGATTCCATATTCGATGAAAAATTTCAATCCAAAAGCTTCGCTTTAGCGATTACATACGAGGGCACCCTCATTTCCAGAGATAAAATCAGGCTGCACAGAAGGGGAAAAGCCCTCCTACTGAGCAAGATCATTAATGAATAAGGAAGCACTTCACTTAGGACAGCCGGTCTCACTTCACGCAGCATAGCGCCTTGCTATTTGCATTCATCCTTGTAACTTACCAAAGTTTCGTCAGCTTACCGACTATAGCTCATTGATCCAGACTTTTGTCACTAACATACAGCGTGCTCGTTACGAGCAAACGCTTATCGAAATGGCCTCAGCCTACGTCGGCTAGACATTTTTTCTGCCGCAGAAGGCCCTGCATGGTATAGTCTCCGGGGAACGCCCTCCCTTCCTCTTCTTCTTCACCGGTAGCGCTTTCAAAGAGGGGGAGGCCGCGCAACAGCGGAGCCAAAAAGACCGTTTTTTGCTCAGTTGATGGGTGTGCTTCTGACCTGAATCAATGCCGGGAATACCATCGCCGCCATAAGGTGTGTGAGAGGCACTCTAAGACTCCTGTCGTTCTTGTTGGAGGGAAGAAGCCGCAGTTTTGCCAACAATGTAGCGGGTGCAAAAAAATCATTAAGAGAAGAAAGCAATGTCCAAAGACTCCGCCAGTAGGCTCTTCCACAGTCACAGAATCAGGCTTAGGTTTTGTCACATCAATTTCTATTAGAGCATCCTAGGGAAACCTTTTAAGCTCGCTTCGCCGCTTGGTTTCATTGTCTTCGTTCGGATCTTCCTACAAGTTGCTAAGTATAGGGCTGTGCGACTGGGTTTAAGAAAGGGAAGGACCCGCTACGAGGGTTCTCGATTACTGGTCGAGCCCCCGGGGAAGTGAAGTATTGAATTAAATTCATTCATGTGTGCCGATTTCCTCATGCTTTGCATAATTCCAAATAAAACAGCCCCTCACCTCTAGTCCACCACTAGACTTAGGAGAACACACAAGATCCCAAGCTATAGGAGAACTCTTTAGAGTAAGTGGCCTTACCTTCCCCCCCCAAAATGACTACAAATGTTAGTAATCTTCCGGAGCACGGCTTTTGGTAACAAAAAGATAGAAGCCCAATACACATGGAGAGACATGAGTACAGAGTTAACAAGAACCAATCTCCCAGCATAAGAAAGGTGCCTTGAGGCCCACACTCTCAATCTAGCAGTCATTTTATCAGTGATAATATTACAATCACTAACAGAAAGTCTTTTATGAGAAATAAGAACTCCTAGGTACTACAATGGGAGAGTACCTTTAGAGAACCGGGTGAGTTGTAATATATTCTCAACAATATCAATAGGCATCCTCCTACAGTAAACAGCAGACTTTCCAGCATTAGCAACCAAACCAGAACTAACTGAGAAGGTAGCAAACCCTCTTAGGAGCAAAACAACTGAGGCCACATTACCCTTGCAGAACATAAGTAAGTCATCAGCAAAAGCTAGATGATTTAGCTTTAAATGAGAACAACCAGGATGAAAACCATGCATTTATCCTACTTCATTCAAGACTATAGTAAAGTATTCCATACATATTAAAAATAACAGAGGGGAGACAGGATCACCCTGTATTAGACCTCTTTTACCCTCAAAATACCCATGTAAAGTACCATTCACCATCACTGAATACTTTGGTGTTGACACACAAAGCATAATCCACTGAATGAACTGAGAAGGAAAATTAAGAGCATCCAGTATCTCCTTCAAAAAAATCCCAATGTATGGAATCATAAGCTTTTTTCAAGTCAAGCTTAATCAAACATCTAGGGGGCACATTCTTTCTATTATAAAATCTAAGAAGATCTTGAGAAAGAATAATATTATGAACAATAGACCTATCTTTCACAAATGCACCTTGACAATCTGTCACAATATCATGGAGGACATGTTGAAGTCTATTACAAAGCATTTTTAGAAATTACTTTATAGATGGTGTTACAGCAAGCTATGGGCCTAAATTATTTATGACAAGAGTGTTGGTTCCCTTCCCTATCCTCCATAGAATTCAACTTCACCAGGAAGTAGCCATCATCATGATAAAACACAGTAGGTTTACTCACAAAGTTCCAATCACGAGCAATATAACGGTGCATATTTAGCAATAGTAGGAAAAACACCAACCACATAAAGCACAATAGAATTCATCCATGGCATAGCAGCTGAATCCAATTCATTCTTCAATAAACTAGCATGTGGCTTACCATCTCTTAAAACAGGGGAGACAAAATGAAGAGGCCTACCTTTAGCAGTAAGTTGAGCACCAGAAACAATAGAGGACCAAGCAATGTCTCCTTGCATAATATGGATTCCAAACATTCATGATCTGGATGTGAATGAGTCGAATTACTTATCCCTCGGTCTATTCGTGAACTATCTCTCCAGGGATTGTGAAAGAGGGTCTACTAGAAAGATTCTTGTTATTGCTTCGATGGATATTGAGTTCAAACTCATTTGAATGAACTAGATACCCTATCTTACTGATGTCCTACGACTCTTGTAAAAACAAGAGATTGAGACGCTCTTAGCTCCTGACAAGAGAGCGACCAAAGTTGCTTTGAGGCTAGCTTTGACCAGAATGCTCTTTGTCTAAGGGGTGGATCCTGGGTGAAGACTGTAGAAAAAAGCTCACAATTCTCAATCTAGTGTTAATCAGACTATGGAAAGACATAATGGTAGGAATCGAACAATGGAAGCACCAACAACCCCAAGCCCTGAAGTGCCTTCTGAACCATTGATGCACTCTTCTTTGGTCCATCCAAGTGCAGGTATGGTTCCAATAAGTGTTCATAATCCCATTTTAGCTTTGAATCGAGCCCTTGGGTTATCTATGGGAGAGTTGGAAACTGGAGGAACAATAACCAATGGAACAGTCAATTCTGTTCCAATTTCTGAGAAAACAAATGGAGCTGGGGCTGGGGATGGGTCTAACGGCTCTATCACAGCAAGGATGCAAGCGTTGAATGATGATATTACTAGGGCTCTTGCTAATGTGGGTACACAGACCAACAATACCCCTATTGTTCCTGTTCCTGAAGCACAGAACACTAGAATGGTGAATAGGAGATTGGAGACGTAGGGAACAAATGAAACTTTGCCTTCTGATCCATGGGCTGGTCTCTTTGCTGGGTCTCGTCTTGCTGCTAAAGGTACTTCTCTGGACTTTGTTGCCCCCATGGTCAAGGAAGGGGGGAAGATTGCTCAACTTCAAAAGGAGGATTTGGAGGCTATGTCTAGCAAGTGGGTTACATCAATGGTAATGTATATTGTTGGTGAGATTCCTACAATTGCATCTATTAGACGTTTCATTGCTAGCAATTGGAATCATGTAGCTCAACCTGAAATATTCTTGCATGATGAATAAGCAATTAAAATGAAACTTTCCAAATCATTCTTTACACAAAGACATCAGACTTCTCCACCTAAGACTATCCCTAAGTGCAAAACAAACCACCTGCAATTACAAAGGAAGAACAAAAGTCAACTACAGACTCTCAATCCAAGATATTTCACTTGCAGACACTTTTTTTCTCACGAACTAGGTGGCAATCAACTTCAATGTGCTTCGTCCTTTCCTTTCCTCTAATGGGCTGCTTTCCTTGCTTGCATCTGATCTAAGCCTATCGCCTGCTTCCAACTGCCTTTCTATTGTGCCTGCTGTTAACTCTTGTTTACTTTTTTTTAGGAGAGTGCCTTACTCAGAAGTAATAGACTGATTAAATTAAAGGTAATTCCTATTCACTTACTTGAATAAGTAAGGAGCTGCAGATGAATCTGACTCTATCAATTCCTTCCTTTAATCTGCCTTGATCCTATATACCAAAGGAAACTGATTCAACCAGAACTACGTGAGAGTTTCAAAGCTATTAGTTTTCTTCTATTATGACATAATATATAGTGGCTTACTTGCCTGAAAGCTTAATAGGAGAAGGTGACTGAGCTGACCGGAACTGTGACTGGCTTGCTATAAGATGGATCCGCTGAAGCTCATTTGCGACACCTTAGGTAGCACCAACTCAAAGTCCGCTTTCGTTGCCACTGGGCTAGAGAATACCAATAGAATAGCACAATAGAAAAAAGCACTACTTCCTTGTAAACACGATTGTGCCCCACACCCATGAGTCACTTCATTTTAGGCGACATTCCACGCACAACTCGCATTGAAGACTGCCCACACGAGAAAGGAGCGACTCGCCGGGCTCGAACTGGCAGAAAAAGAATCTTTCCTATCTTCCGGCAAGAGGAGTCGCTTTGGTAACGCAGTTCGGGTGACAACTCATCCCTACATCTGCGGGTCGGGAGCCTGCCAACTCCTAAAAACAAAGAAAAAGATTAAAAGGAGCTATCGCCCGCCCCGCCTTCGAATCTTTTTCTTTGTTTTTCCCGGTCGAGCTCGTACTGCTCGCGGGCTTCGGGAGGAAATTTGGCCAAAAGGTCACGACGGGCCCTCTCCATGATGAGAAGAGGCTCTATCTTAGAACGAAGATCGGCCTTCTGCCGGGCTATTTCTTCGTCTTGAGCCGTATTTATTTCCTTATCTCTTTCCATCGACCACTTAAGACGTTGGGCTTGTCGAGCATTTGACAAACTCACACCATCCATTTCAAATGGGATTTGTCCCGTGGACACACGAGCAATCCAAGTTGTGTACCGTCCGGTTTGCAACCTCTACTACATCTTTCTTACTTGATTTACTATATTTTTCTCGTTTCGGATATAGCACGTCCTTTTTCTTTTTGACTATAAGAAATCCACACTTTGACACCCACGATTCCGTAACGAGTAGATACTTCCGCAGAAGCATAATCCATTTTCTGGTGTAATACATTACAAGATGTTTTTCCATACTTTCCGCATTCAGTTCTAGCAATTTCTGCACCTTCTAATCGACCTGAACAACATATACGGATCCCCTCTACCCCCTTTTTCATTACTAATGGAATCTTTTTCACTATTTTACTAAAAATAGAACGAAATGATCCTCTTTTCTTTTTCGGTTGAAAAGATATGTCTTGAGCAATCGGAGAAGCACTTTGATAAACAGATTTGATCTTGACCGATTCAATTAAGGTATTAGTGTTTGTTCTATTAGACAACAAAGATCGCATTTTTTTCACTTCGTTCAAATAAGAGTTATACCCGTAAGGAATTCTTCTGTTTTTCAGTATGATCTCTATCATCATCTCTATTCCCTTTATCAATTCTCTTATCCCACCTAGATCTATGAATTTTTCTATCAATTTCATTACCTTATCCTTACCCATGAGGTTCCAACATTTTCTCCTTAATTGACCTAGGAGTTGTTCCCGGGCATCTTTAAAAAAGAGGTTCTTATAAACTCTAACTCCATCCCTTGGAAAGAAAAAGGTAGCACCGAAGAAAGGAAAGAGCGAGATGGTGGTTTTTCTTCTTCCCGCGAAGCGAAGATCATTCGCTTGGCGAATGAAGTGGGTCAACCTCTTTTTGGCTTCGGCCAAACACTTTTTCTCGCTGGTCGAGCTTTCCACAAAAAAAGCGATGCGAGAACGTATTCTCTTATCTAAGCTTCTTCCCTGCGTATTAGCTCTCTTCATCGTGGATGGCTCAACCACGCCCGGTGCCACGAAATGATTGAGAACTAGGACGGGATCGAAATGCATTTTTTTCTTTGTATTTAATAAGTATTGCATGACCGAATAATTAAAGGAAGGGCGCGCTGCAGGGAGGGTCCTTTTAAGTGGATGACTTGTCGGGCCGTCGTAGCGGGACTTCTTTGGGAAAAAGAACTTGAATAACTTTGTTTTTTTGAAGGAATCATCATTTTCTATCAGAAAGGCTATGTCATTTACAACCGCGGCGTATTTCGGATGCTTGAAGGCCCCGCTGACCCGAAGTGATTTAGAAAGATTCTTTTTTATCGATGGTGATCGGTCATGGTATCCATAGCGTTGCTTCTTTTTTGGCCAAACCCTGATTTCGTTTTGCTTTTTCTGGTCGTCGAGCCTGATCGACCCGACTCTTTTCCCGGCCCTTCGGCCTCTCACTTCGTTTCGTTCTTCTTTTCTACCCTTGCTTGAATAAAGACACTCGATCGGCCCGACTTTCTTAAATTCCCACCACCGGCTCTTCATCTTTCCGGGTCTGGATTTTTTGCGTTGTTTCCGTCGTTGTGGTCGACGAGGAAGAAAGAAATTAATGAATGTTCTTTTTTGAAAATGTATAATAATACACCTACCGAGGCGAAAGCCAAAGGTAAGTCTCGTAGGTGGGCGTATCGAACCAAAATAAGATCTCAGATTGATATCTTGATATACTAATTTACCAAAATAATAATCACTAAACCAACTGGAATCTGAACTACGATTCAGATCAAGTCTTACCGAAATCGGATTTCCTTTTCGTGCCATATATGCTTAGGCTTTACTTTTTCCCCCTTTTCTTCCCGGTTCAATATTTTTTTTTGAAGGTCTTCGTTTCGAAAACTCTTATATCTTATATATATTATATGATTACTGCCACTAGTAACAAAGCTCAAGGCTATAAGTAGGCCGTTTTCTATTGCTATAAGGGCTGCTCGCCTTTATACGGCTTGGCTTCGCTATCGCTCCTATTCCTATATAGTGGTCGGCCTAAAAAGCAGTCTTCCTACCATACCGGAATGGCCATTCTCTAGTGCAGGAAGTTTCGCCAGAAGCAAGCAAGACGAGGTCGCTCTGCTTTGTAGACAAGGCTCGTTCCGTACTTTACTTACGAGCTCGTGTAGTACTCGCCTCTATCTCTAAAGGAGCTTATGCACTCTACTTGCTTTCTACTAAACGAGCGAGCGAGCGAAGCCTTCTTAGTGGCTTCTCTTCTTCACCCTATTCTTTCATTTCCGCTTAAGCTTCTCCGGTTTGGGGGATTAATTGATTAGATACCCGAGAACCATAATCTTTCCTAGAAACAGCTTCCACGACGATAGATAGGGGTCAGGTTTGTTTGGCATCTATGCCTCCTGCCCTCCAAACAGTATGGGAGCCTTTCAGCTCGTACTGCTCACACTCCTAGATCTTCACGGCACCTCCTCCATCATAGTGTGAGCTGGGAGCAGCTCCGAAAAGCAGAGCCGACTAAAAAATTCGCTTTCAACAACGTCAACAACACCACGAAAAAAGGAAACTATGGTTGCCCACTAATCTGAGATCATAGGTGAAATCCAATCCCTTCGCTTCACGCCAGGCTTGGAACCTGTAAGTAAGGCTCCCCTCGCCTCTCGGAAGCGAGAAAGCGAGCAGCTTTGTGCCAAACCTTTCCCCCTTTTTTTATTAGAAAAGCTCCAACCTATACAAGGTTCTGGAAGAAAACCAGCTGAAGGAAGGGCGGCCCCACCCTGTGAAATAAAGTGTACGTACATAAATAATAAGGCTGGTTATGGCCTTTACTTTCTAGGGCTCCTTTCCATCTATCTTGACCGGGAAGAGGGGGGCCCTTGCGGAAGCCCTGCCCGCCCTTTTCTATTTTGAGAGATCCCTTCTATATATATTGAGGATTCCAGGCTTTCCTGACTCGTAACAGACGGCTATAGGAACAAGAAGAGGCGGCGGAAGCCGTTGCAGGTCCTTCTCCTTCCGCTGAAACGGCCCTCTTTTGTTTTGTTTGTTCACCACGGCACGAAATCATGAAGAAGCTAGAATGACTCAGAAAGAGAGTGGCGCCTAGCCGTTGAGAGCGTCTGTTCTCTTTGTAGAGGAAGAGTACGATCTTGGACTGGCCCCCTTCGCATGATCTAGAAAGAAAAAGAAGTCCGTGCTACTATAAGGCCTCTAAACTCCTCCCTCAGGACACTGTTGCGTTGTCCATGGGGACGGGGTAGCCCCGACTTCCATAGGTCCTTGTTTCGATCTCCTAATGAGAATGGAGGTCCTTGCGCGGGCGTCTCATCCCTAACCTAAGACTTGCTTGCTCTGGTATGGAGTGCCCCGTGGTTTCTTAAGTGCCAGCCGCAGAGAGGAATGCCGTCAACTAGGGCGCTATTGGCCACTAACCACTCGCTCGCCGGCCGCTCGGGCTCCGCGTTTCAAGTTCGTTATCCTAACCGTCTTCTCTGCTTCACCGGGAGCCTGGCCCCTTTTTATATCTTATTTACTGCCTTGCTCCTCGGCTCCCTACTGCTCCAGCCGCTCGCTGTAAAAGCTTGCTTTTCGGGTGGCTCGCACCCCGGGTGGTGCGGCTGAGCCAGAGTGGGCTCAGCAGTCGGCCTATGTTTTCGGGCGCACGCATAAAAGCATGATTAGTTCCACAAATTTCACTGCACTGACCATAGTAAACTCCTTCTCGTTGTACCAAAATAGAAGTCTGATTTAAACGACCAGGTACAGCATCACATTTGACACCTGAGGAAGGTACAGCCCAACTATGAAGTACATCAGCAGATGTTACAATAATACGTATATGAGTTTTGGCTGGTACAACCACTCTATTGTCCACTTCTAATAAACGTGATTGACCCAATTCTGGATCATCTTCTGGAATCGTATAACTGTCAAAAGTGAGTGACTGTTCATCGGAACTGTTATAGTCCGAATACTCATAAGGTTGGGTCGACGCCCGCCTCCCCCCAAACTGTACTTGCAAGTTTCCCCGCAAAAAGCTCTCCACGCCTACTCTTAGAAAGAGCACTATTTTTCTTTAGTTTTAGGTAGTTCTCCCGACCGTAAGACCCTTTATGAGTAAGAGGAATCGGAGGCGAAGGCAATGAAATTGACTTACTCTTTAGAGTAAGGTAATGCCAATTCACTTACTTGGAACAAGTATGGCGACGAAAGTCGACTTACTTACTTTTTTTAAAGTAAGGCCGGGAAAAGTTTATTGGCAACAGGGGACCCCTTCTTACCCAGCCCTACCTACCCTATGTATTCGAGGGGAAGGCTGTAACCGAAAAAGGCCTGGTTCCACACACATAGGACAGGCAGAAGGTATGGGACGACCTGTTCACCACGAAAAGCGAATTCTATCTTATAGTCGTTTTCTTTGTTCGATAAATGCGCAGTGGAAAAGGATGCTAGTCGGCTCGGCAAAGTTGTAGGCTCTAAGAAATCAGATCCAGAGTGATTCCTCACCTATCCTGTCAGGGGCCCAGTTGAACGCTCGAGTATAGATTTTCTATGCTCATGTGAACGGCCGGGGCATAAAGCTCGTAGATCTAAAAGGATCCATCCATAGGCCTGACCGGATATCGTGAACAAAACAAAAACAAAGTTGGTTTTTAGTAGTCGTTCATGAGACCTCGAATTCCCACGTTCCAGCGTGCATTATGCCAACAGGTCCCATCCCCAACTCTAGCTGAGAAGTTGAGTCACCCTTCTTTTTTAACTATAGAAAAAAAAGAGATAGTACATATCCTGTATCGATCATAGGATCACTCTATGAATAGGTAAATTCTCTGTGACCTCCCACCGTTCACGACATCCCTTGCTTCTCGCTGCGAGCGGCTCCTCGGTGCGGTGGAAGAGTAGAAGCGCTGGTCCCCTTCGGTCAAGTTGCTTGTGCCTGCTGTTACCTACCGTAGGACCTCCGTCCCCGAAGCGAAGAAAGAGGAGCAGGCAATAAGGTTATTGTCCTCTCCCGGCCCAGTAGTTCCGCAACTACTACCGTGGTTGTTGCCAGCGGGGATCCCCCATTCCGAAAGGTTACTGGGCCGGCCGTTAGGTCCAAAGTTGTATGCCATTGCTATGGTGCCGCTAGATTAACTACTTCAGCGCCGTTATCGGACATTGCAGGCTGAGCATCTATTTCTCGTATATCGCTCTACACCGAGAAGAGGGATGTGTACCTCCAGCAACAACAAGAATGGAACCATAGGCTCCTATGCTGAGAGCATTTCAGGGTATAGGTCTAACCACCTCAATCAACTCCCCGTTTCTGGCATGCTATAGTTAGAAAAGTCTCTCGACGACGGGAATGGGAGATTGCCAGTAAGCCAGATGCTTTGCGAACTATATTCCACTTTAAGGCATTTCGTTGCACTTAAATCACCTTCGTGAAGAGGCGCACTCCGATACCATTGATGTCCAATAGCTTTGATAGTAATGGCTGGATCTACTACTACCTCGTCCATTGAGTATAACAGAGCAAATGATGGTATAGCAATGAACATCAGGATGATACTGGGAAATATGGTCCGAATAATCTCGATAGTAGTTCCATGAACAATCCTTTGCGGGATTGGATTTTTTTTATAGTGGAAATGCCATAAAGCGCGAACCAAGATCCATGATACGAAAACCAAAATAAGAATGAGGAAGAAAAAGATATCATGATGTAAGTCTATTATTCCTTGCATCATAGGTGTTGCTGCGTCTTGAAATCCTAATTGCCATGGTTCCGCTGCATCACAAGGAGCAATTGTGAAGAATAGCCATTCTCGAACAATCATTTGTATTTTCATTCTTTGACTGCTCCGCTCTCTCGAGAAATGAAGAAAGACTTATTCTTTCCCAATTCAGGAAGACAGAAATCACCGGTTGGTTCTTAACCAATGATCCGGAAAGCATGGGAGTTTTGGGCATTGCTTGGGCCGAGTCTTCTATGGCTACAACGATATAGAACTCACTGACCCCTTTCCCAATCCGAAATGCGGACCAAGAGTTATATATCGAGCCTGGAAGTCTTCGACCGAAGGGCCTCCTCCGATAAGAGATGGTCCAGAATTTGAACGATCTGCTGCAGCTTTTGCGGAGAAGCCGTTTCCAGCCTAAGATCGTAAAAAAGTTTCTGGAGCACATCCTCCCGGGGTTTCCTTCCTTTGATTTGAAAGAAAACCTTCACAATGTGGTTTTTCAACCACATCGGATCAGGGGCTTCCGGCCCCATGACCTCGGCTGGTTGATCCACCTCACCCTGCGGTTGTTGACCATCGCCCGGGGCCGAGGAAGTGTCCCCCGGATTTAACCACTTTTCAATCCAGGAGCCACTCCACCCGGATGAGGTTGAGGTTTCGGGAGCGTTCACCGAATCCAGTCGTCCCCTTACCGAAGAAGGCCCGACGTCCTCTCTGGGATCAGTGCTCCTCCCTCTTTTTCGAGAAGCGGCCCCGGCTTCGCTATTTTCCTGGCCCTGACCTTCTGAATCAGGCGACAGGTTGAGATACTTTTCCCAATCCCCCGAGCCACTGTTACCCGAATCCGCCCCAGTGGGCATCATCCGAAGACCTACTATTTCGGGGACTTCCCCCGTAATGAGGGCCTTTGCAAAACAAGCTATGGCCAAGGCAAGCCCCCCGGGGAGGCCCCAAAAAATGAAAGTACAGGCGAGGACTCGACCCCCCAGAGCTAGCCCTATCTTCAAAAGGGGGGTGCCCATACAATCAAAGAGTAGGCCAAATAAAAAAGGTAGTCCAATTCGAGATAAGGATAAACAAAACCTACGAAAAAATGGATCCAATTTTTTTGTTTTTGTTATAGGTAGCATTTTCTTTTTTTGTTGTTTTTCTTTTTGACTCATGATCTGGCCTGGTTGACCCAATCATGATATTGAAGGATGGGACCTTTTCTCGAAAAATTCTGTATCAAGAATCGGCATTCTTTTCGATCTTGTACCGGGTACATTGAACACCAACCCAATCTCGATCAAGTCAAGAGTGAATCGATTCGATCATTCCAGTCGGATAGCATTGATCGCCGCCTTGATCCTACCTACGTTAACCGCATTCTTCTCTTATGCAATTGTTAGTTGCCGTCGAAAAGAGAACAAGCCCTTTGTTTGAATACTAGGTGGTTAGGAAAGAATATCTTATACCCTTACTCTTCTTCGTGTGGGCAAGCTACGCACCATTGTGCGAGCTCGAAGTGATGAATATGGAGACCGGCAGCTCATCCCAACTTTCTATGGGATGTCGCATATCCGCTGTCAACAGGGTTTGGTTTATTAACTAGCCTTCGGAAGAATAAGATAGAAGGCGGCTTAATGCCCGCTATTTTAAGACACGATGCCACTGGTAAGAGATGCTGAAATTTATCCCACTTCCAACACCCATTCTCATCAACACAATAAGCCATGCATCTTGACAAGTCCTCTTGAGGAACTGCAGCTATAGCTTTATCAAGGGTTTTTCCCATCCACCATGAATCCTTCAATAAATTTAGAATCCGCCCATTGCCAATTACCCACTTCATCCCTATCCTTTCAGTCGAGTCACCGCTTTCAGCGCATTTAATAATCCCACACCTTGAAAATTCCTTTCCAAAGAGGCGAATCACTACTTTTGGCCACGGGTTGAGGAACACCAACCTTCTTTCTCATGTATTTACTACGTAACACCTTCACCCATAGCGCATTAGGAAGAGTAAATATTCCCCACCCGAGCTTCATAAGAAAAGCTTCATTATTCTGACTCATCCTCCCTATGCCTAAACCCCCATTAACCTTTGGTTGGCAAACCTGCTCCCACTTAACAAGATGGGGCTTCTTCTTCTCATTCGTAGACCCCCAGATAAAAGATCTACTGTGAGCTTCAATCTCTTCACAAGTCAATGTTGGCAGCTTAACCGTTTGCATTGTATACGTGGGTAGGGCCGAATCACCCTTACTCAGTCAGTCATTTCGGCCCGCCAAGGAAAGCTGGTTGATTTTCCATCCACTCAATCTATCCCGAACTCTATCAACAATATATTTCTAATTTCGGTAACTCGCTCATGGAGTAATGGAACACCAAGATACTTGCCTAGGTTAGATGTAAGAGAGAACCCAAACTCCCTACTAATGGCTTGCTTATTCCTCTCCTTTAATTACTATATGCGAGTGGTTCCTACCGCTCCTCTCCCTATGGTCGAGCGTCTTCAAACCTTGATTCTCCTTTACAGGTACTCAAAAGTCTCATTCGACAGCTGTTACAGTCCTTCCCTTCCTCTCCCTGTCGATAACTTCGTACCGCAACTAAAGGCTCGTTAGCTATAGGCTTGAGCTCAGTGACTTGTAGCAAACGTAAGCTTTGGAAGTTTAGTTTACTTGTAGCAAGCGCAGAGTAACATCGTACCTCAGTGATTACATCTGATTGATCTCCAGCCAAAGCTAGCCAGAAAGGAGAGGTATGAAATTACTTACTTGTTAGAGGAGATTTCACCTTTGATTCTTTCTTAAGGCCGGGCTTAGAAGGAGTTTTCAGGTCAGAATGTGTATGATTGTCTTACCACTCATGACGCCAGCATAGTGCTTTTCTCCTATGTTCTAATAAGCGGTAAGAGAGAATCACTCTCTCCCAAGGAGGTTAGACAACGACTCTATGCTAGCAGAGCGTGAAGCGCACAGCATAAACACAAACAGAGAAAATCGGTTAATAGCAAACCGAGGTACGATATTAGCTAGCCTCAGCAGTGCTTACCCTGTGTGCGCACTCTAATCTACATGATGCCAAAGACTGGAGAGTTCAACTAACTCACAATACGTTATCGTAGGCAGCTTTGCACACCTGCGGACCGCTTTCGCGGGAGTGCCCGGTTGGGCGCTGACTTACGAGACTGGCTAATCCAGTCGTGGCTAAACCGAGAACCAAAGATGATAACTCATCACTTCACTACTAGCTTCCTTTCCACTAGCAGCAGCAATAAGTATCTCATCAAGGCCTGGTCCAGTACGACTGCATTCCACCCATAAGTGAATAGGCAAAACACCAAGCACAGCTGCAGTTGTAAACTGCCAACTGTATTGATGACTGCAACGATTGACAGACAATATGGTCAGTAGATAAGGTGTCTTGGAGAGATTTCCATCTCCAAGGCGCCCACCCCACCTTTGAAGGCAAGAGTCCTACAATGAGACATCAAAGCAGAACAAGTGCGCTGATCACAGGCGGTTACAAATGTGGTCAGTATAACTGCCAATGCTCAGGTCGTAACCTGTGACGCAAGTTAGAACCTGTGACAATTGGATGAGATGTAGAAAGTCTACAAATCATACGCAACATTGGCAACCCCGTACCGGCTCAATGAGCACTAGGAACCAACATTCCTTCTTTGTCTGCTCCCTAACGCCTAAATAAAGTTAGAAGCGAGTCGCACGGAATGCTCTTTTCTAGACGTGAGGCATTGCAGTCCTCAAATCGGCCACGAGGGCACTAATAACGTGTCGCTTAATGCTTCTATCTTGTACAAGCAGATGCATCATCATTATTAGTACCTTGTAGGCTTATTGAAAACTGCAAGACCAGCACCAGTCGCTAGAGCTGAGAGCAAGCCTCTCACTCAGGTCTCCTTACCAAATAATTGGCAACCTAACTGCGATAGTCGGGAAGACTTACTTTCTCTCTTTCTACGTTATTTTACCTCGCTCTCATCATCTTACGATGAAAAGCAGGTGAAGTCATTGCGCTCTGGCAGTATGTCTTTGAAGTTTCAATAGTGAACGGACTGTGAAGTATTCAAAAAAGAAAAGAAAGGTGTAGTCGATGTCCTCTTTCAGAGTGAACCCCTTGGCGACAAGCCATATTTTTTCAGCAGTCTTGGTCGGAACTCTTTGTATTAAATTGTTCGGTCTTCTTTCTTGACGGGAAGATTGCCGAGTAATGTGAATTAGACTTTCCTTGTCTTAATCCCAAAAGTGGATCATCTCCTGAGAAATTCTTTGATTCGTTCGAGCAAGGCTTGTGTAGTCTGTGCGGAGCAAGCCGGAACTGGCTTCGTGACTACTGGGACTGTAGCCTCAGTAAAGAAGAGACGTAAGTTTTCACTCCTATTTACCTTGGTTATCATAGGACAGAATCTATGACTGACCCTTATACCAGCTGTAATCGAACAAGACGTCTACCTGCATATCCATGGTATCCGCTGCTAGCTTGAGTAAGTTTCTTACCATGAAACCGGAGCAGGAAAAGTTTGGTGCAGGTCTCATGGTATCACTTTGGCTCGGTGAACATGTAGTGCCTTACTTGTCTATCCTCCTTCCTCGGATTCAATATCCACCGCGAATCCTTATCCTGGCATCTATCTAAGGTAGCTAAATCCCTTACAACTTCGAGAACAAGACTCAAGCCAGAGGTTTTTTCGCTAGAATTTGTCATCAACGCCGAACAAGAGATCACAGTCGAGAAGATAGAGGGGGCTTACTATACTTTATATTGATTGTTGTAAAGAATTTCTTCTTCTTAATCCATCCGCGCTGTCCCACCTACGTGAAAGTAAAACAACCGAAAGACAGAAAAAATCTAGCAAAGGTACGAAGTGACTCACTGAGTGGAAGACTTCCTTTAAGACAGTTCAAGCAAAGCAAGGTAAGGCAGCAATGGACCCTCTTCTTTCTCGTTCTAAAAAATGAATTTAGGAAAACCCTTTGTCGGTTCAGGAGGTAAGGTATAGTAATTCTTCGTCTTTTGCTTGTCTTGGAAGCCGCAGGCGATGCCTTCTTGCTTGTGTAGTTGGCCTTGCCTGCTTTGTGTGGAAGTGCGTAAAGTAGGCTCAGCTTCTTTGGTAGTAGGTGCGATATTGAAGGAGTTCAGGGCTAAGGACTGGAGCTTTATTCCCACTCCCAGTAGAGTAGTCTGTCTTCAGTAGTTCGCTTGGAAAGTCGTTTTTCGTAAGCAGGAGCGTAGCGCTTCGCGGGTAAAGGGGCAGGATTAGCTTCTTCCCTTTATAGTGGCTTCTGTCATTTTCACAGAAAAAGAGAAATTCCCCCTATCTCTACTTCTGCTAACGAACGCTAGAATTGGGATATCGAGAAAGAGGGTAGACCGTAGAAGGTTCAACAAAGAAAAGCAAGTACATTCGAGCATTCGATTCAGGCCCTGCAAGCCACGAAGCGAGAGCAGCTGCCAAGGAAAAGTTTAGAGGGACTCGTTGAATGAAATCTTATATAATAGATTTGCCAATGATCTCATTAACAGAAGCAAAAGGTCATAGACCAAAGAAAGGGGACGGGCTATATCCCACTATGAACGAAAAGATGCACAAGCTAGATCCATTATCCAATCCCTTGACTTGAACCTTAACTTATACAATCTGTATAGTTAGAATTCATGTCCGAACCCGGAACTAGGCATTGATTCCCATCTCGGTCAATCAATCGGCCCTCCTAGTAAGAAGAACAGCTAGCAGCGGAGAAGATCCCAACAACGGCTATTTGAACACCGCTTACTGTACCAGCGGTTGCTGATTCAATTGGCTTAGATTCAATAGCTGCCGAGTCGATAACCGGATTCTTCAGTACTGATACAAAAGCTCACTCATTCCGGAATGGTCGAGGAGATTCATGAGAGGCAAGAGCAGGAACCACAGCTTGACTGGAAAGACGAAAGGCGGAAAAAGGCTCTTTAACCCACTAACTCTTAAAACCAGAGAAAGAAATAAGGCTGGCTGTCCTAACGAGGAATGGCACTTCACTGACTTAATCCCTTAGAGCACCTTGTAACATTAAGAGATTTGATACCCCGCACCTATGCACAAAGGAAATCTCTCACACACTACCAGACGCCTAAGAATAAGGAATCAGTAGAGACTGACGTCTAGCCGCTTTTTATCATATCTGCAGAGATAGTCGCTGCCTTTACCGATTAGCTACGTGAGCGCTCCTCATAGAACAAGAAGAACAACGAGGGGGGGTACTCCCCCCAGTGGAAAGACTGCGGATAGGGCTCAAATACCAGAATCAAGATCCAAGGCCTTCCCCCTCCCCTGATTCTATTCAGGACAGGCGAACCAGAAGGTCTAGTCAGAGCCGCCAGGTTTGGAACAAAACAGTCTCGCCGAAATCAGGAACAAGGGATAAGCACCGTAAGGAATTCGATTTCGATAACATCACGCGGATAGAAGGGACATAACAAAAGAGGAAGTGAGACAGGGCTTAATAAAAAACTTCTCGTCTATTGCCCTTGTAGTTGCAGAGGAGAATCCTCGGTATCTTTTCTTTTGGCCCTGCAAATAAGCCTTCACTTAACAGAGTGGCTAGGGATTTTCTTTAAGTAGCGCCTCCTTCCTTTCCTTTCGCATTTCTTCTCGACCAGGACGGGTGAAATGAAATGCTCTAATCTAAGCCCGATCGGGGGATATAGGCATAAACTCTCAATTCGACGTCTACTCTTTCTCTTATCAAACTCATTCACATTCATGAGCAGCTGCTTTGGAACAGAAAGAAGCTACCACGCCACGGATTCCCCGATCAAGCTTGCATCCGCGCAAGTACGAGAAAAGCTTGATAGAGTGTTCAATAGCTGGATCAACCGGACTTTTGATATGGATTGGATGCTGAATCCACGTCTTTCGGCAGATGGAAGTCTTTGCGGAGAAGCTAGCAGAATTTTGAAGTTTTCCGCCTGTTAATACCTTCGGTCCTGCATTTCATCGGTATTGTATTGCTGCTACCTAAGTAAGATGTCATAGGCCTAAGAATAAGCGCTTGAGGCCGAATCCTTGGATAGGTTTGGAAGTGGAAAAAGACTAGAAGCGAATTCCACAACGGGTTCTCTCAACAGATGAATTCAACCCTGCTTAAAAGACCGAAAAAGGGCTATTGAGCCCTGAGTTCAACCGTTGAATTGAAGAGATTATAGCCTTAGACCCAGTTCAGTTTGATGGAACCACAAGGAAGTCTACACGAACAGTGGCAAAAGCAGCCTTATTCAAAAGATATGCTTTGCTTGTTAGCCTTTCACAAACCTGATAGGTAGGCCTGGATGCATATGGTAACTTTGAGTCAAAATCAACCTATCTCATTGCTGCTAATCAAATACAAAGGGATAAGCCCGATGGTGATAAGAACTTTGTTTGGAGGCCAAAACACAAAGAAAAAGGCAGGTTTTTTTTATTTGCCTGCTGACCTTTTCTAGGCCTCCTTCCCGCGGAACTGGATTGTCGATATCGACCGAATTTGTACTAACTGAAGAAGAAAAAAGATCTTTTTTCTGCAACACTGCCTCTGTTTGAGGCGCCCTATCATTGCGTTTCCTGCTGATCTTATTCAGACTCCGAGTGATTCCCTATTCCATTTTTTTCTTTTTTTTATATGAAAATGGCAGCTTACTAGACAACGCAGAAGGTTTATTCTTTCCATAGATGCCCGATTCGTTTCCTATATACGCTTCCGTTCCATCCGACTACATTGAACTCCTACTAAAAAAGCGCGTAAGGGGCCACCCACCCTCTCTCCCTTACCCTCTCACTCCCTAAGGAATGAGAGGCCACATCTAACTCTGGAAAAAACTTTCATACATAAGGTCATTTTTTTCCTATGGATTCCTCCAACCCAATGAAGAAAAGAGTATAAGGAATTCTTTCTATATAAATATTCATACAAAAAGCAAAATGGTCAAAGCATATCTTACTGAATAATCTGACTGAATGAGGAAGAGCTCCTTATGTAGTTTCACTTTACCACCATCTGAAATGCGCGAAACTTCGATTGGCGGAAGCCAGTCCATGAAGATTCTCCCTTTTCTTACGCGAAATTCCCCTCTTTCGGTAAGCATCCAGTATCTCATCAAATGAACATTTCTCTAAGCTTATCCTGTAGGATATACGTCGTTTGAAAGCTGCTTCAAGGATCCAACGAATAGCTAAGGTTTGTTGACGATCCCTGGCTACAATCCCGGGGACATCATAAATAGTACCTGCTACTCTTACTTTTTCTACTTTGCATATAGGCTTTATATTCTCTACGGCGTCAACCATAAGTTTGATTACATCGCCTTCAGTTCGAGCTGGGCGATGAAAAGTTTTATAAACAATAGCACGAACCTTCGTTCTTTTACCAACTTTCATGTGAAAGTTGACCAATTTCTTGATCAATTGTTTTTGCTCACTATCTAAGCCCCCCATATAACTGAGAATTTCCGAGCAATTGGAAGCAGCTCCGGCACCCGTTGATTTTGCACCTTCTAACATAACAGAGTCGATCATTCTCCTAACGCTTTTTCATTCACGGTTTTATGTTCGTCATTCTTTGTCGATTCTTCCCCTCTTATATCTTATATATATTATATGATTAATGATTCTTTTCGAACAAACTGGACGAGGGGATGATCCGGACCCAGTTCTATTTTCATATCACTGATGATCTCATAATCAGTCCCCACCTTCGGGACTCGCTGTTGGACAAGTCCCGAAACTGTTTTTAAGTTGAGCTGATTCTTCAAGAGGAGTCCGGCTTCCGCCTGGAGGTAATGCCATATGCTAAGATGCTAAGACCGGATAAGCATGACAGTTACTTTGCATTCAATAGCAGCTCCTTCTGTCCTCACAGTGTCCTTTTCACGTGCACGTGGATATCGTAACTCTTGATCGGACTGGAAGGGACACTGGCTTCATTCCTATCCCAAGAGCGAGTAAGGATCCAAGGCAAGGTGACGAAGGTAAGAGGGAAAGTGCTAAGACCTTTAATGCCCCATCTAGGGAGATAAAAGGACTTAGAGCCTTTCTTTTTTCCCATGGTCTTATCTTAGAAATCCTTAGAATCAAAGATCAGGTTATTTCCTGGCTGCAGAAAGGTTGAAGGTCAAGGGATGGACTGTTTCTTTGCCGAGATAATACCCTGAGCCCTCACTGAGCTCGATTGTTAGAATTGCTTTCCCAAGAGAATAGAGGTTAAAGAGCGGCCAGAGTGACTAGGAACGTCTCTCTCTGATAGATCAAGTAGCCATTACGAGAGAAGCAGAGGGATCCGAGGTACTCCTCCTGGGAAGTACTACTTCTTTGTAAGAATCGCTAGATCCAGTTGCAGTGCGACTAACTCACTTCATCATCTTGATACCTTACTTAACCACGGTACAAGATTATATGGTTTTGGAACCAATACAGATAAGTATTTATGATCTTCCTAATCAGAAGAAGAAGAGGCGTCGGGTTACTCTCAGAGTTTCTTCTTCTAAGAGAGATCGTAAGAAGACTGAAATCTCTACCCTTTTAAACTTCATTCATCAAATAAAAAGGATGCCCATATTGCAATGAGTGTAGTAGACGGGATGCGTCTTCTAAAAGACGCTCCTATATACACAGTTCACGATAACTTTATAACAACAGCTGAATATAGCTATATGTTACCAAAGATTTATTACGGCGTCTTTCGTAACATGGGCCCTCCACTTTCAATCATCAACGAGTTCATCTATATGAATGTTTTTGAACATAGTTCTAATGAACCTTTCACTACCAGTAAGGTAATATCAAAAGAGAGGCTGAAAACAGCCTTAGAGGCTAATGTACCAGAGAGCATAAAAAAGAACAAGAAGATGATGGCAACTTGGAATGAAAGGATCTCGGGTATACTGACCGCTTAGTTTTATGGCAAATGGCAGTTCTTGTTGATTCTCTATTTATACTGTGGATAGTCGATTTTTTAGAGCGAGCGCGAATCTTTGCGGGATTCAACAAACAATTCATCAGTTGTTGAATCATCCAATTTTGCTGATTCAACTTACTCTTCTCAGGAAGCTCCTAATCTCACTGGCAGTTGAATCATGTCATTTAGGTGATTGATTCCACTTACATCAGTGTATGTAATACGAATACTAACATCACAGGTATGTAGTCGCTAAAGCGAAGCTTTTGGAAGGAAGGTTGACTATTTTGTAGGGCTGCTCTCTTCTGCGTCGACTGCTATGTGCTAAAGGCTGCGGAATAAGAGCGGTAAGGCTTTCTGGATTCACCCCATCTTCTTTTCTGGGCCTTGAATATTAAGCCCAATCTGTGGTTTTGTCATACAATAAGATAAAATTTGTTTGGACTCGTTAGGGTTGGCCCATTACCTTGAGTGAGGCCTAACGTGTACACCTCTTGTTGTGATCTTATCCACTGATGGGTCTTGCTCTAAGCCCACTATCCTAATAGGTCCCTCTTGTGTCGGGTTAAGGCTCCACCTCATGTTGGGTTAAGGGCTTAGTTGAACCCAATTTCTTCACTTGTAGTCTAGGGCTTTGCTTGGCATTGGGCTTCGTTGCTTTCCTGGTCTTGGATTGAACCTAAACCAAAGTCTATAGGCTGAATTAGGAGAATGGAAACCTATTGGTTCTGCAGAGCTAAGCCGGTAAGCAAGAAAGGAAACTGACCGGGAAGTGCTATTCACTCTTCCTAAAAAGCTTTTTTGTCCTGGCATTCAAGACTGGCATGTACAGTGAGAAGTGCGCAAGACCGGAAAGACTGCTAACACCGGTTAGTTCTTTGCTCTCTGTCAATCAATATCAATAATGGAACTGGCTTGCTAACAGAATCTGTAACAGGATAGCTTTCAAAATATTACAAACTTGAAATAGCTTAACTGTCGCAATTAGCTTCCCTGACTTGCTTTGCTAGCTTCTACTTTAATGCAGAACTCCCAATAGCAGGAATTACACTCGATGGATTGGTGAAAGAACCCGGCTTTCTAGCTTGACCTTTACTCTTCACACGAAAGCTTTCGGGACGAAGTGACTCAAACAAAGCAAAGCGAAGAGGTTCTTTAGCGTAGGCTAGTCAATTTACTTGGAGTAGCTTTCCCGCTGCCCTCCCAGTTGAAGTCATAAGGTAAGCAAGCCTCTCTAGTGAGAGTTCTTACATTGAGAGTAAACTTACTCCTATGATAGTGCTAGGTCCTTCTATTCCTAATCCCTCTGTCGATAAGCTGCTAGGCAGCATCCCCGGAAGGACCTATGCGTGAAGGTAGTTTAGGAATGGGGTTGGGCAAGAAGCTCGATGCAGGGAGTCCCTATAATCTTTTAGATCGATCGGGGCTTTGCTTTGCTCCAACACTTAAGCTTTCACCCAAGGTATTTGGCTACTCAGCTTGAAGCAGGAACAGAGAGAAGGCTCCAATCCAGCGTTCTTTAGAAAGTTTGGGATATAATATAGGGTCAATAAGGATCATTTACCCCTGAAGAAGTTTCCTTTAACACTCAACGGTCAGTTTGTGTTGCAAGGAGATGAGGAACTTTACTACGAGTTCCCGGAACCATGGTGTGACCCACGGACCAAGGTTCGAAGACCTGGGTTGGAGATTTTCTTTGCTGAAGCAAGAGATCCGGAATTGATCAAGACCTGGTTTAAGGAAAAACGGGAAGTTCCCGCAGAAGACGAAGATTGGGTGAAGCACTTATGTTATGGTGTTCTCCGCAAGATGTTTCAGTTTGCCGATCCCGAAGAGCGAGGTTTCGATCCGACAGCCTTAATGATACCTCCCTCGGACCACGTTTCCCATGATTGGAGCGTGGAGTGCAAGATGGATAACGGATCCTTGAATTTTTAATTATTCCTCGGAAACCGCCCAAAAATCTTTCCCACCTCTCTAAACCATTCCTCTAACTCATTCGATGGATACGATACCGATAAATAAATCGTCATCCAGCCTCTCCTCATTGCATACTGAATCCGATATCTCTGATTCAGAAACTTCCAATCCTGATCTAACACCAGAACCTATTTTCATTCAAAACATTGAACCTGAACATTCTGCATTATCTGATGATGAATTGTCTGATGCACCTAGGACATGCATGTCTCCAGTAGAAGAGTCAGTCATTGTAAATATAGAGTCAGATAGTGATGTAAAAGAAGTCCATGTAGGGTCCTCATTGTCTCATGATGAACAGTCCTCATTCATTGCATTACTGAAAGAGTATGTAGATAGCTACGTCCAGAATTTCTACTACACTCAACAGGCAGCCAGTCTTCTTCTCACATCCCATATTACATAAGGTCAATCAATAGAAGAAAGCTGATATGATATAAGGCAGAGGACGGTGACGGTAAGAGTGATGATACCTAAAACTAGGCGAACTTACTTCGGAAACTTAAACGAATCAATTCCCACTTGATCCATTCTTCTGACTGCGCTAGCATCATCGGATACGGCAACAGAGATTCTTCCAACTTCGCTCTCAGAGGCGGGCTTGTAGACTATTGAATTCAAAATCATCATCATCGCCTTTTTTATTTCATTCGTATTTCGAGGTTTTACGCTTAATGGTTAAAAGGTGTAAAAGTAATGGGTGCGGGAGCGGCTATTGGTATTGAAACTCTTTACTGGTATGGTCGAACGACCCGCAGATGTAGGGATGAGTTGTCACCCGAACTGCGTAACCAAAGCGATCCCTTGTTGGCGTAAGGTAGGTGTAGGTCCGATTCACCTATGTCAGTTCGAACCAGACGGATCGTTCGTTCGTGATGCTATTCAGGATGGTACTATTCTTCCTTCTTATGTTCCTACAGAGGTGCAATTGGTGGATATCTTCACCAAACCGTACCCTTTAGAGAAAGAAGCGGGTCTCTGATAGTAGCCCTATCAACTAGTTATTTCTCTAGAATCTGCTATAGGATGTCTCGTTTCTGTATCTAACAGATAGGACAATATCAGTGGGATAGGTTATAGCATAACCAGCGAAGCCATACTCTGGTTGTACGAAATTAATGCTTCAACGCGGATTTCCTCTCATAACCAGGGTAGATATAGTAGAAATGGCTTCTATTCTTACTGATACCCTTGAGATCTTGCGATAGCTATCCTACACAATGATCATATCAGATCTATTGTTAGACTACGCAAAATTGAAGAGGGATGATAGTCCAGGGTAGAGACACAACAATAGTTGGAAAATCAAACCCACTTATAGCAGAATTCTTTAATTGAAAAAAAAAAAAATGGAAGGAATATAGAGCGCGTGTTGGTAAAGAACACACCGAAAATAGCTTGAAGGACTTACAAAATGAGATAGAAAATCTTTGTTTATCATACGAAGAGAAATCTGTCTATCAATGTCAGCCTGGGCTGATGAAGATGTTCATTAACAGCGAATTACCTAGTGCTAAAGAGTATCTTCAAGGTAAATTTAAAGTGGATAAGAGTAGTGATACACCTTCAAGGATTAAGATCATCCCTAAATCAAATGATGATAATGCAAATGATGATAATGCAAAAGGTTATAAGAATATACTTTCTCCTGAAGATATGGAGATGCTTTCTGTTTTTGGACCTTATACCATTGAATGGATTTTAATTAATGTTTTAAGTAGTTTGTTCAGCATTGAAAGTAGTGTAAGGTGTGCTAGTGTTATCGAAAGGATTGAATCTCTGGTTCGTCATAACGGTAATAAAATGATGGAAAAAGCTGCCAATAAAAAGAAATCAAAAAATCTTATAAGTTATCCTTTTGGTACTGCTTTGATCGAATTTTTGATTGAACGAGGTCTGATAGACCTTAAGGTTTTGGATACTTCAGTTAAAAATAATACCGATGTAAAAAAAAAGAAGGGTTATCACTATCGTTCCAGCGGTGTCTACGTTGAGTGTAAATTCGACACTTCTCTTCTTCCAATAAAACTCCATCTACCAATGGTGTATAAGCCCAAACAATGGGGAATTGTTGAATCAAAAAGCGATAATTCCCGATTATTGAGCATATTTTGTTTATCGGGTGGGTACTTAAATAGTACAGAAACGAATGAGGGGTACAATCTTTTATCATCGGGGGACTTATCGAATTTCTTTCTTTTTTTTGGTAATAAAAATGACAAAAACACCCATTCCAAGGCTCATAACCTTTGCGAAGTTATGAATAAACTGCAAAATCAAAAATTTCTAATTAATGAAGACTATCTCAATTTTATTGAAAGAAACGATGATTTATTGGTTTCTCGTGGGTTTCTGATGCCGGAATTTCTTCTCAAAATTAATACCAATGAAATAATTGATAGAGTACGACGGGTGTACCTGGAAGAGAGTCAAAGTTTTCATAACTCCGTAAGCTTAGAAGCTGTCATGCAGATTTTGTATACTAACATCCAACGAGCTCGTTATGAGCGAACCATTCTAGAAATGGCCTCAGCCTACGCTGGTTATACATTTTATATACCGGCATTTCTTGACTTCCGTGGTCGAATCTATCGTAGTGGAATCTTGCATTTCCACGAGCGTGATCTCGCACGGAGTCTTATTCTCTTTGATGCTAAAGAATTTATAAATAATTCTCAGTTTGTACTAGCACCTCATGTAATACAGGAAATGCTTTATTATTATCGAGCTGCTGGTGGGTTCCATTATAAGTCTTTCTCGACAAACCCTATTGATTCGGCTAACATGTTTTTTACAGATGTAGAAAAATGTGTTATTGAGGAGGTGGGTGATATTCAAAAAGACTCTTGTAGAGAGGATGGTTTTTGTTATGATTCTGCTATTGTTATCACAAGCGCTAAAGCTAAAAACCCTTTTCAGTGGATGATGTTTTTGTGGGGTATTTTTAATAAATCAGAAGATTCTAATTTTATATGCGGAGTGCCTATTACCCAAGATGCTTCGGCTAGTGCCTACCAAATAATGGCTTATTTGCTGTTGAATGAACCTATGGCTAAAAGAACGAATCTTATAACCGACCCTGAGAAGCCAGACTCCATAGCTGATGTTTATTCTGTTATTATGGATGATTTAAAGTCCTTCCTTAATAAGGAAGATCTTCCTGATTCCGTCAAAGAATTATACAATGAGTATATTGATCGCAAATTGGTAAAAAGTATTTTTATGCCTATTATCTACGGAAAGACTGAAATGAGTACGGCGGGTAATATTAAAGCGGCGTTGAAGCCGTACTTTTATCCCGCTTACAAAGAAAGCGCTGTGTTGGCCTCCCTCTGCTTCAAGTTTTGGAGGGAATATTACAAGGAAATGGATCATTTGATCCGTTTGATTCGCCTTATAGGTTGGTTTGCTTCTACCTGCGATAGCCATGTTGTCTACGATACTCAATTCTTTTCCACCTGCCAGGATTTTTTGGTTAAGGATTCCCATATCATTTGGGTTTATGACAAAATAAGAAAGAAGAAACGTATGGTTACTCTTAGACTCTCTTCTGACAAGAGAGATCGTAAGAAGACTGAAGTGTCTACTTTCGTGAATTTCATCCATCAAAAAGATGCTTTAATAGCTATGAAGGTGGTTTTAAATATGCAAGGTCTAAATGCTCCTATTTACACCGTACATGAGAATTTTATTAGTAATGTCTACTTTTGCCAACTCTTACCGCGAATATACCAGACTGTATTTACAAGCCTGGGTCCACCCCTGAGATTCATTAATAATTTTTTTAATTCTAATATTATTAGACTCGCTTTACAGAATGGTCTTGATAAAAACAAACTTGGGGTGAATATCGAACAATTCCCCTATATAGTTTTAACTGAAGAGTGTATAGATACTTTATTTAATTGTATTTTACCTGAAACCTTTAAAAACAAGAAAGAGAAGCTTAAAGTGTGGAATGCCAACGTCTCTCGTTTTAAAACGTACTACTTTGGCTATGTGCGCACTGTGTGCTGTGAGGATCCAAGGAGTGGCTCTGTGGATATGAAATGGGATAATCATGAGATTAAATGGGAGCAATTTATGAGTAAGATCGACGGGCAGTATTGTGTGCATTATTAATGAGTATGATTATACCTGTGGGCTTCCAACAGCGGCAAAAGGATTGTTTGTCGTTGTTGATGACGCGGATAGAGAAATCCGCGGTTCGCAATCCACATCCTGGTTTGATCATTTCTCGTCATTCATTCCGTTCTCCTTTCCCCACTTTTGGGGAGGTTGGTTTTATTACATTGTGTATTATGGATTTGCTTATACTGTATACTTATCCTTCCATTGGATCTTACGCAAAATTCACTACCATTGTGAATATGAAGATATGGCGCGGTGATGAGATTGGATTTGCACTTGGAAGGGCAATCCCTTTAACCTACGATGATGGGAGCCTTATTCCTATGGGATATGTATATTCACGTATTCTTAGTATGGTTCAACTTAATTGCGAGAAGTATGAATCGGGTGTAGTGACTGGCGTCACCCTTCGAACCTTTGTGGAAGGGAAAGTCTAAAATAAGACATCTCTTTCATTAGAGGATAGGGTGAAATACATTCTGGAAAGCCAGAATTCTGCTAGCGAGTTAAAGGATGAGGATATAGAGCCTATAACTCCTCGTGTTGTTGGGCGGCGTAATCGAACGTACCCAAAGCATTTAACATCGCTGAAAAACCGTGCAAAAGGTATGAAACCTTTCTTGGTAGCCGATATTGAGACAATCACCCTCAATACAGATAAATCTAGTGATTTAGATGAATCCCAGAAAAGTTTTAAGGAAATCAATGATGAAATTGATTTGCATTATCCTTATGCTGCAGGTGTCATGATTGTTCGTCCTTATGTTCCTATTAATGATTGTAATGTGGATTATTACTACAGTTCTGATTATCCTGATAATAGATTCCCTACCCAAAAGGAAAGAAGTGATATGTTACTATCGAACTTGATTTTCCGAATGATCTCTCTTATTAGACAAAATCCTGATATTCAGACCGTCTACTTCCACAACTTGTCAAAATTCGATGGAGTTTTCATTCTGAAACACTTCATTGTGTGTCATAAAGAATATAAGAGATATGAAGTAAAACCTCTTATAAGAAACCGTCAAATATTGGAAATTGTTGTCTATTACAAAAAGCGTGTGTTATTCAGGTTCCGAGACTCCCTTACTTGACTTCCGGGTAGTCTCGACGATCTAGCAAAGAATCTATGCCCTGAGTTAGGAAATAAAGGTACCTTTGACCATGGATCTATTAATTTAGAGAACCTAAAGGAAGATAAAAAGAAAGAAGAAGTGATCAAATATATGAAGCAGGACATTCGACTCCTTGGAGGTGTCATGCAAAAAGCCCAAAGCATATATTGGGAGCTCTTCAAGGTGGACATTGTGGATTGGATCACTGTATCCTCAGTGGCGCTTGGTATCTTTCGTATGAATTTCTACAACGAGGAGCTTTGCTATATTCATATCCCAAATCGGAATGAAGATTCCTTCATTCGAAGGGGGTACTATGGTGGTCATACCGACGCATATATCCCAAAAGGTGAAAACCTGTACTACTACGATGTGAACTCTCTCTATCCTTTTATAATGAAAGAGTATCATATACCTGGAGGTAAGCCTGTGTGGGTTTCTAATTTAAATAATACGGATTTAGATAGCATCTATGGCTTTATTGAGGCTTACGTAGAATGTCCTGATTCTATTGAGAGACCCTTCCTTCCCTATCGAAAAAATAAAGAGACGGGACTTCTCTTCCCAACCGGGAAATGGAATGGTGTATACTATAGCGAGGAGTTCAAATATGCAAGAAAGCTTGGGTATACTATAATCCCATTAAGAGGGTACCTTTTCCAGAAGACGGAAAGTCCTTTCATAGGGTATGTTAGCTCGCTCTTTAATAATCGATTACAGGCAAAGAAAGATGGTAATAATGCTATGTCCTTTGTGTACAAACTCCTTATGAATTCGCTTTACGGAAGGTTTGGTATTAATCCCAAAAGCATGAAGACTATTATCGGTGATATCAATGAATACAATTCTAGGATGCGGCATGAATCATGGATAGACGGTCATCTACTTGCAGAGAATAAATATCTTATTATTTCTCACACTAATATAGACAATACGATTGATCGATGGGATCCTCCAAATATAGATAAGAATTCTAAAGATTTGATGTCTATTAATACAGATAGTAATCTTAATGAAGAGATAATGAGACTATATATCGATGAAGATAGTGAGGGTAGTAACCTTAAATTAGAAGAGAATACAAAGACAGACGAGAAGAAGCCTGATACCTAAGACAGAGAAGGGATGTAATACCATCTGAATAATGAGCAATAGTAGCTGTTACGTGTTTCGTTTTCCCTAACGCTTCGCATAAGCGATTACATACCAAAAGGTTTAAGCGACTTCATACCTTACTGTAACAAGTAAGTCAAATATACCTTGCTCTCTTGAGTAAGCAAGTCAACTACCTTTAGATCCAGTAGCTTACTAAGGCATCCGTTGATCCTGAACCACCTATGAGATAGGCCTGCCTGTGCCTTCAGGCGAGAAAGAAAGATAGGTTTTCAATTTATTAGGAAAGTGATAGTTCTCTTGCAGAGAGAGAGAGTTCCTGGGAGTTGGAGTCTCCAGACGAGTGTCTCTCAAGTGGAGAGATTTTCTTACTCGACCAATAGGGAAGGGATAGGATAAGGCAAGTAAGTTATTACGCTTAGGAAAGTTCCCCGCCATTCATTAAAAAAGGGACTATTCTGTTGAAGTCCTAAAGACATCCAGTGCCAATGCAGCGGAGAGTGCCCTTTTCCTTCCTTCTCTTGTAACCGCGGTTTTAGGAAGAGGGGCAGTTGACATACACCTAGTTTCCAGTCATGGAGGGATAGTCTATCTAGTTGAAGTTTTAGTTCCAGTAGTCTAGCTATCCTGTTAGAGGTCGTCTAATGGGAGTCGGGCTATGGGCTCTTCAAAAGATCTAGCTTTACTTATCAGCTAATTAAATGAATTCCTTGCCAATCCCAGGGTCAGCAAGACAAGAAGCAAATGCTCAAATGAAGAATGAAAAGAAGCTTTAGCGAGCCAATTACATTGCCTTGACCTTAAGAAGAATTTGAAAGATTTGAAGGAGAGGAAGCATTGAACTGAAAGGAAACCTCTGAGAACAAAAAAACATATTGAAATAGAAAGTTAAATAGAAAGAGGGGTATCTCCAGTAGGAGGAAAAGGAGAATTTCTTGTCCCAAGTATCGGGCATAACCCACTTATGGAAGGGCCTGCCAGTTTAAGATGTTTTCTTATTTATAGCTATAGCCTCTTTACTCATTATAAGAGAAGTCTTACCCGCACAATCCTATGGCGAGCTAGGTTTACGGGACCCCCTTAGCCAGAAAAGAGAGGCAATGAAATTCCTCATATCTTTCATTCGAGGCTGAGGATTTCATGTCTGGTATGACTTAACTGCCTATTCCTAAAGGGAAGTTTTGAACATCTTTTTTCTTTCGGGTCATAGGTCATTTCTGATATCGTACAAAAGGTAGTTTACTTACTTAGTGCTTGCAAAGCATTAAGGTTGTTTACATGCTTACATGCTTGCATTATGGGGGAAAAGCAAGAAAAAAGTACATATATCAATTCTGATACCCTTTAGAGTAGATGTAATAAAATCTCAAGAAGGTATTAATCTAAATCATCATTCAGATTTTCTTATTGTCTATCTATTATGGGGTGTTCAGTTGATATAGGTTGATATTGAATCATCTCCTATTTTCAGACAAACCACTCAGTGCTAGCAGCTCCGATCCCTTACTTCCCAGCTTGATTCATTCGCTGTGGCTAGACAATTTGTTGGGGCCAATGCTAGATCGTAATAGGCTGACCAGACACAGCAGTAGCATAACCAACCAGAGACAGCAGTAGCCTAACGAACCATCAGTATGAGCAAATGATCAGTATGAGCAACTTCAGTATGAAGAAAGCTCAAGTATGAATAAAGTTCAACATAAATAGTATGAGCAAATTATCAGTCTGATACCCTATAAAGACCCACCTTCCCTTTGCCTTAGAACGATATGAACATGCCCTTAAACTTTCCCTTCCTTCCTTCGAGGGTAAGGGCATGTCCAGCGGCTAAAACAAAGCTGAAAACACTTCGTTGAGCTGTCTTTCTTCATTAAAGTCAGATAGTTGATCGAGAAAGCACCGCATCAAAAGGGCTACATCGAGTTCTATACCATGATCTGGGAACCATGAAGACAGCCCGCCACTGGAACTTGCTCTCGCTCCGCTCGTTCCCACCTGCCTTCTCCCCACTAGAGTGAGAGTCACTCTAGCAGGAACCTCACAAACCTTTTCGGTCTGTTACTAGTATGTTAGGTTTTTTCGGTCACGGAGCCGGAAAAACCGGTATCGGGATCTTTACAAAAAGCTTTCTAACGTCTTTTTTGTTTTAGCTGCGAGCAATCCACGTTTGTGATCTCGTATATTTCGATTTTCCGGCATCTTACTGACCCTCATCTTTTTGCAAAAAGCCGCTCCACGGTAGTAAAGTCTCATCTTGTGTGTTGGCTGAAGTGACAATAGTTACATTGAACCCTCGAATATGTTCGAAGATCTCAAAATGATCTTCTAGTTCCGGGGAGAATTCGCAAAACTCCGTTTCCATCGAGAATTGAATGGAGTTTTCCCGTATTTCCACCAGAGAATCTAAGAGAGACATTACTGTCGAGAGCTCCCTGCATAGGTTTGAATAGATTCGGCTTTTCTCCCGCCCCTCTTCTCGGCTTTTTTTTAGAAAATATAACCTATTTTCTTCCTCAGCCCCTGCAAAATAGGAGTCGACAGCCCTCTCCATATTGTGAGGATCCTCCACGGGGATCCCCTGCTCCTGAAGAAATTGTTGCATCAATGAAACAATTTCCCCCTTTAGGGCTCGGGCCCTTGGAGAGCAGGCGAAATCTTCCGGAAATGGAGTTTCGGGCCCGTGCCGGGGCCTCTTCCGTAGTCTTTCCTCCCCTGATGGACCACCTGGCTGCCCATCGGCATCGTCAGGAACAAAAGATGGATCCCCCAAGGGTCCCGGTGGTGTACTGGACCCCCCGGGCACTCCCCCCGAACTAGCCGGCAAATGCTCCGGGGCTTGGGCAGGGGCAGCCACAGGGGCTTGGGCAGAAGCCTCCCCTTCGGGAAAGAGGGACTCTAGATTTGGATTTTCCGCCATCATGGTAGAATAATCCTCCCCTGGCGAGTTAGGGGGGGAAGGAAGAGGAAGCGGCTGCCCTAGAACCCCCAAGACCCCCAAGAAGGAGCAGAGGCACATCGCAAAGGTAGCATGTAAGTATATCCGCCCACAAAAAAGAATTATACCTCCGACAATAAATAGAAACAAGTAAACCGCGAAAAAGAGCCCTTTACCATACCGAACCCTTAACCTATGAGAGTCAATTCTAAAGAGAAAACAAAAGAAAAAAAAGACTAATAAAAGTAAAATCAGAGTTTTACCCGATAGAAAACCCAATACTTCTGATCCTAGAAAACGTCCGAAAAAACCAGCTACGGAACTACCAAGCAAGGGCAAAAAGACGATAAGTAAATACATAATTTCGAGTGTGATCAAACAACCAAAAATCAGACAATGACAGAGCGGCGAGTGATAGATTGATCGACGTCCGAAGAAGGCTCGACCAAAGAAATAAGTCACAAACACCGAGAGCCCTAGAAAGTTAAGAAAGAAGTCTAATCATCTTTTACCATTAATGAAAAATGTGCTTTTTTTCGTCAGCCTTATAGCCTACGGGTCTGTGCACATCAGCCCATCACATCAAGGTGACAGGATTCGAACCTATGGCCCTCTGTACCCAAAACAGATGCGCTGACCAGACTGCGCTACACCTCGTTTCACCCTCCGAAGCATATAGATCTACCCGATCGATCAAGACTCGAACCGAACTCGCTCATCCTTTTTGGACCCTTCGCCCGCTTAGAAGTGGATTCGAACCACTGACACAAGGATTTTCAGTCCTTTGCTCTAACCAGCTGAGCTACCTGAACCACTTTCCTAAAGTCTGTTTTCTTCATCGAAAAGCGCCCTACACTTTATTCTTAAGTAAGAATAAAGAGAAAAGCCCTTTAAGTTTCAGTTAAGGGCCTTTTCGCTTGTTCGTAAAGCTTTCGAGCAGCTCTTTCAACTGCCGCCTAATCTCCCAACATGCTCAAGAACCGAGAGCCGTCCAGGTACCTACCGGCCGGAGGGAGCTTGCTTATAGAAAGAAGATAGGCCGGTCAAAAAAACAAGGCGCAACGGGCTCTCTGCTCCTAGTCACTAAGTAGTGCTATTAAGTCCTCCGGGGGACTGGACTCCACCAAGGGGTTCGGTTCTTTCTCTCACGTAATTTCGCCCGCTCGTTCCACTTCCGTGCCGGAGGAAATGGGATTCGAACCCATGATACAATCTTCTTGTATGTCGATTTAGCAAACCAATGCCTTAAGCCACTCAGCCATACCTCCAAGTTGTTGATCGGAATTTTATGTGCGGTAGCCCGAAGGGCTATCTGATCCGATCAACTGCCTAAGCCGTAGCGCGCTAGCACGCGTACTCTTCCTCCATGAGCGAGATTCTCTCCAGAAACCAGAAAAAAGGAACTGCCTTAGCATCCACCACCAAAATCTGCCACTCGTTGGGCGACGCCTTCTTTTCTATGAACACTCTACCACTGAATGATGAAGCCGGTCTCCGCCCCCGACCTGATTAGGAGAGAACACAGGGTTAAGCCAAGCCCTTACCCGCTTTCATTCATATCTCTTATTATTACTAGTAAGAAAAAAGAGATAGCCGGGGGAACTGGACTGTGACTCTTCTATTACATTACGGAAAAGTCCATTCTCGTCATGATCGATCCACGTCCTACCGTAGTGCCCGGAGAACCGGGCTTGCTTAGCTTAGAAAGCTAGCTTACTAAGGTAATGCCAATTCACTTAGAAGATAGAGTATGGAGAAGGCTTTTTTCGTTGATTGCACGAGCTAGCCTGCAAGTCTTCCGCTGACTAATCTCCCATCGGTAGAAAGCCCAACCGGTAACCAAAAGAAGCAAGCCGGCTTCGGTAGTGGTAGTAGCTTCAAAGGAATTGGTAGTATGTCTTGAATAGGAAAGCTTTCATAATGTATGAACTCAACCCATGTTCAAGAGCTTGAACAATGAAGTGAAAGGCTTGACTTTAGAACAATCAATCGAACGGCTAAGGCCAAGGTAAGGGCCTGTTCATAATCCCTATTCAAATTACTTGCTTGACTGATTAAGGTGGCTTTCCTCTTGTTGCAGTCACTGTGGCTCTTGCTTGAGCCGGGAAGTAAAGAAGGCACAGAGGTGAGAAGTGTTTAGATTATAGATACGAAGGTACAAAGTGGATTTCTCATGGCCCCCCCAATGAATCCTTTTTATGCTATACGAGCATAAACAAGAACCATTTATTTAGAAGACCCGCAGGTCGAGGTAGTTTCTACTTGCTTACTTCTTAGAGTAAGGGAGAACTGCTTTGATTCATTTTCCACGCATAAAAGGGTTGTAATAGCTAAAGCTATGCTTTTGGAAAGCGGTCCCTTACCTTGTGACCTCTATTTCCTTCCCGTAATCGAACCTTCCACAGAAAGCAGCTCGCACTCGGTAATAAGACTTTAACATGGATTCTTTCCCATCGACTGGACCTTTCACAGGGACCAGGACGAATAGGGAACGGGAACTACTCTTTTCGTTTCGGGATTGGAGTAGGTAAGGGCAGCGGGACCAGCAAAGCAAGATGAACAATCGGACCAAGCAAGCTATTAAGCCAACTAACAAAGCCACAAGCTACAGGCAGGATCCTTTGTTAGCTCTACGATTAAGGAGTACGTCACCTTCCTTTAGTAAACTAACCTCGTCGTATGTTGAGTTTTACTATACTAAATGAGTTGGCCTATTTGAGTCTTTCCTTTCTTTTTCACTATAGGAATCGACACAAGCACAACACAAGCAAAGAGGGAAAGAAGCAATCTAAACCATTTAGGATAGAATGGCTCGCCACTGAATAGCAAAGAAAGGAAACTCTTTCTTTGCCTCTGGTTAAGCCCCTTCTTACGTAGGACATCGCAAGCTCCTCGCCTTCCGCCAGAAAGCAAGGGCGGCAAGATATGAAGCAGGCCATGAAATAGGTATAATAAGAATTTAGAAAGCCCTATATAAGATATATAATAAATAGGGCCTTTAACAGAGACCAAGGCAAGTAAGCCCGAAGTAGCGTAAGATGAAAGGCACAAAGCTTGACCTTAGAGGTCGGGAAAGGATTTGCTTCTATCTTTCTCATGCTGCTCGACCGTCGGAAGAGGGTGTTTGGAGCTTTCCTGCTTGTGAGTGAGGTTAGAGCGCTAACTAGACCCATTGGATTCTACTTTTCTTTGACTTAACTCTCTCCCCCGATCCGGATTTTGTGCTCTATGAGTGATCAACCGTATCCCTTTGAGTAGTTAAAAAGCAGTGGGCCCATCTTCTTACTTAACGAGTTTGTGCCCCTTCTCTTGGTTTTCTATTCAAGGCTGTTAGCTCGACTTATCCTATTAGAACTTTACCTTACGTCGTAGCATCAGTGGAGCTCCTGGCTGAGGGTTACGTTCTGAGAATTCGACTAAGGGAGGCTCTCAATAGGTTGGAGGTTCATTCTCACCGATAAGGAGAGAGTCAGCGGCTGGTGCCAACGCATAAGTACTCTCTTCTTTTAAGTAGTGCTCCTACCTTAGGGAGAGGAATATCAACCAACAAAGTAGGGGCTTTGGGTCTATAGACCTAGATCAAAGGGATAGAAGGTTACCTAAGTCGACAGGGATGAAGGACTCGGCTGCTAATGCTAAGGATAGGGTTTAGGCTAGAGGTGCAAGGGAAAGGGGAGAGAGAATATCCCGGCTAGAAAAAGCCGATTCATACCATTCCTCGGGCTGACTTAACTCAGCAACTCTTAACTAAAGAATAACTCTAGCAACTGGTGCCCTCAGGGTGGATATCTCAAATCCAAAGAGCAACAAAGAAACTATCTAGCTCTAATAAGAGTTCGGCCTTACCAAAGTAAAGAGATTGGGCTCCTATAGTCATAGTCTCCGTATTATCCTCTGAAAGGCAATTTGAAAGGTCAGAAGGAGCTCCCCCATAAGAGAGAGGAATGAAAGGAAGTAGCTCTAAGAGGAAGTACTTTCTATTCCTCTACTACTAGTAGCAGCTCCAACCTAGAGTCAAACTGGTCTTGAAGGAGCGAGTGGAGTATACGAAACGAGTTGAACTCAGCAAGAGTTGGTTCAGTTCCTATTGATCGTAAGACAGTAAAGTAAGGAATTAACAGCTGAAAGGCGCCAACTAAACTTCTCTCACAGAGGAGTGAATTAAGGGAGAGGAACTAGAGTCACCAACTCGACAGACCCCACTCAACCTTCTTCCTTATCTGTTCGCCTATCTGTTACCTAAAGCATTGATGAGGAAAGCTAGTTTTAGTACTTTTTTTTTAAAGGTAGAACATCGGATCTGCCAACGAGGAAGTTGTTGTTCATATTCCATTCCTGCATCTATATTTCTTGAGATTCTGGATATGCGAGATTCACTTATCATTAAAGAGTAGGCGAGCAAAGTAAGTAACTGCTTAAAGAGCAGGAAATACAGCAAGCGGTTCGCCTTGATCCTTGTGATTGCCAGAGAAAGCTTTCGACTACATCAATGCTCCTTGATAAATGTGAACATACATACTCTCGCCTCCTGTCCCAGGAAGGCCACTTCTACTATACATCTCCACCACGTAGAATGCGCTTGGAGCCATCCTTGTAATCAGAATTAACATCTTCATCTTTACGAACATTGAGTATATTCATAACAATTACTAAAAATTGACCTTCTAATAAATGTTATGACACTTAAAGAGAAAGGACCTAATTAGCTCACACTCCAGAGGCTCATTAGCTACTTAGCTAGAAGCTTCCTAACTACTAGCATCTGATGATGATTCCGATCATAGCTTAGACTCTTCTTCTTTCGCTGTCTTCTTTGGAATTTCTGCTTGCTCCGACCGTAGCCCTATTCTAAAAGAATCGAGGGCCCGAAGGAGAAGAAGAAAGAGGTTTGGAAGGAATCCTGAACCTGTGGTGGCGTCCTTGTGCTAATCGGTCTCTGAAAGAAGGAGCCGATTCTTCCACAAGGAAAGTAGCCAGTCTCTCAATCAGAATCAGGAATTCAAGCCGTAAGGGCTTTGGCTTTCTAGAGCGTTAGAGTCTTCTGGTCCTCGTGTGGCTCCATCTGAAATAAGTATCGAAGGGAGAAGAAGGAATGAGAGACTACGAATGCGGCTTACCTCGACCCCAGAACGTGAGTTTTTGTTACCCCAACAAAACAATTCCTTTATGATGGATAGTGGTCTAAGCCGGCTGTTAGTGCACCTTCTCTTTCGCAGCGAAGTAATCCCCTTCTCCTCTACTCGGGATAAGGGCTGAAGATGGAGTTTCTGTTCTTTCAGGTTTAGCACCATAGGCTAAGTCCGCTAGTCTTGCATTCATTCCTCAGGTGAAGTTAGTTGGTGGAATATCCCTACCCCCAAAACAAAAGAATAAGACAACTATCCTTGAGGTCATTGTAGCGGCCTTTGCTTCGGGTTCAATCGTATCAGCGCCTTCGCAGCCTGCCTGAAGCCTTGAAGATAGATCATTTTGGTTGCTTGTTGATTGATTCGGCGTAACGAGTGATAGAAATACCTTACGAGGGTTTAAGGAAAGCAGTTCGTTCAGTTCAACTTTGTATTCAATCGGGCAAGCTTTCACATATTATGATTTTGACTCTCTATTTGAGCATTCCCACTTCAAAGATGAGGAAGATTCTCCTTATTTTTTATGCCTCGCCGAGGGATTTTCCCAGCTCTAGCTACAGAACAAGAAGCGAATTAGCTTAGCTCTCGAAACAACCGGCGAAGGAGAAAGTTGTCCGTCAACGGGTCAATTCATTGCTTTAGGTAGGCTCTACTTGTAATTGAAATATCAGAAGGGACAACGGGGTAGAAAGTAGTGGGCATGTTCACTCGGTCGATAGAGACCAGAGGAGTCTAGAGAGTCCGAGGCCTCGGTCTTTCTTACATTCTTCTTTTTCACCTCCAATCCAATCAATCCACTTGTCTACTTGCTTATCGGTATTCGTTGCCATCCTCTTCTCTTAGAGGTTTAACTGCAACAACATAAGCTTCAACAGGAAAGCGGAAAAGCAGCGACTTTTAAAGAGTGGAACCTCCTTTTCTAACCGCAGCTTCAGATCTCGGAGACTCCGATCAAAGACTGAAAAGCAAGAAAGAGATGCTCTAAGCTTGATACATTCAATTAGAACTCCCCCTCCCTGACTTCCTATTGCTACAAGATTTGGTAGCGCACAAGAGTAGGAGCTTGATCCGTGCTGGTAGTTCCGGGTCTTAGAAGACGCCTTTCTTTCATTTCTATAGTTGAACATGGATTCTCGATAACTAGCTTGCCTAAGTTTCTTTGGCCTATATCTTCCGGTCTTTCTCTAAATAGCTTAGCTTAAACTTCAAAGCCCCTTATTCTATTTCTATCCACTACGATGGAATCCGTGAAGTGCTAGAAGTGGAGGGAAGGCCTAGTGAATCTAGCACTATGGTGGAATCTAAGTGTAAGATATTGTTCCACGGTTGGAAAACTAGCTCCTATGCGCCTGGAGGTAGGACGTTAGAAAAAGGATATGAATTAGGCTATTTATACCTACTATTAGGCTTTCAGTGTAGTAACCTAGATGCTGACTCCCATCTATAGTCAAAGAGAAGAAAGTAAGTCGTCCCAGATAAACTACTGATCTAGCTCTTTCGCATCGAGGTCTTTCGTTCGAGCAAAGGAAGCGAAGAAATTGAGTACTAGCACGTATGGCTATGAATGCTGCAAACAGGCTTTCTGCAATTGCTGCCGAAATGGGGCAACTGCAAAATGAAATTCAAGAACACCGTAGGGTGCTAAACTTCCTTTTGATAAGTGTTAGAACAACAATAGATCCCGCAAGGAAAGAAGCGCGCATTCGCGCTACCAGAGAGCGCATAGAGGGTTTGGGTGTTGTGAAGCTACGTCCCGCGGTAGGAGTCTGAGTCCTGCCGAAGTATTGATTCAGTTAATGACAAATTCTATCGAAAAGACCTCTGGCTTGAGTGGCGGTCTTGAGGTAAACCTTTATCGTTCTTCCAAGGCTGTTGCCAATGAAGGAGAGGCTTTCTTCATCATAATACTCCATAGGGCAGTGCGGGATCCTTAGCCATGCTGCTACAGTATTGATGCTTGCTGGCTTTGGATCAAAGTCTGGTTCCCATTGTATTGTCAAACTGTCAGGTAGTGGTCATATATGAGCCACGGACCTCCAGTGAGAGTGTATTCATTGTCCTCCTTTCTAGTGAACATGACTAGGTTTTCTTAGAGAAAGAAAAACTAGGAATGGAAATCTTGCCACCTTTAGTCATGACAACAGTGATACCCTCTTCCTCAGGATCAGCGGGTTTGATACTCTCTTCTGCTTCAATAGGATCTTCATCATCAAGAAAGTACTTCTGGATCTCCACGGGGTTGAGGTCCTGGGTTCTTTCCTGATCAGGCTGGTCAGTGAGCTTAGCTCAGTAACTCTCCTTCATTCAGTTCTTCTTCTTCCATGGCTTCCCGTCGGGTGTCTTCCACCATGTACACGACATCGTCCTAAGTGCATCTCATGCTCTTCTTGGCCCTTCTGTAGTTGTGATCCGAACCGTACTTCAAAAAATTCCAAGCCTGAATCCGGGGGAACTTAGCTGCCCAAGATTGGTTACAAAAAGCCCAATCCAAGCGTTCTTTGACCCCTTCTTTCTCCCGGGTGAACCTATCGCCAACACAGTCAAGGTCAAAGAGATTCGCGTCGATGATGCAATCTTTGAGAGCCCCCATCGATTGAGTACTTGGTGTAGCACCCCTACTTTTTTCTTCTGGAGACAAGTATATGTTAAAATCCCCCATGACAAGCCACGGTCCATTAATACTTCCGGAAATCGTCTTCAGAGAATCCCATAGAGCCATGCGCCCCGAAGGATTAGTTTCCCCATACACACCAGTGACGAGCACCGACTCTCTTGTCTTCCTCTTCGTCACTAAGCAGTGAAGAAGTTGAGGATTCGAATAAACATAGTCGGCATCGAACTCGGAATTGCGCCAAAGCAAGCAAATACCACCGGAGAACCCCAAAGCTTCGACTCTGATCCAATTGGTAAATCCTAGTCTTTTAAGAATCTTGCTTGCCTTCTGTCCGCTCACTCTAGGCTCCACCACGATCAGGATTTCCACTGTAACACAGGCCTATGAATCCGCATGAGTGTAAGAATTTGACTCCACACCTGCTTAGAAAATCCACATTCAAAGAACAGATGAGCCACAGTTTCTTATCCTTGATCACAGAGAACACAGTCAGCTGAACATGGCAATCCCCACTTCAGCATCCTATCCTTTGTATACAGCCTGTTACTCAAAGCAAGCCAGCATATAAATAAGCTTTTGGGGCTAGCTTTGTTGTTACAAATCACTCTCCTTGCCACTTCTCTAGACCTTCTAGTCACCACTTTCCATCCCCCATCATCATCAGAGGACACTTGAGGGACAGGTTGAGCTGGAGTGGCCACAACAGGCAAAGGAGGCACTGTAGTAGTAGAGGCAGGACCAGTAGTAACAACGGGAACACTAGGCTCAGTAGTAGGAACTTCAGAACTGTCTTAGCTTTAGAAGGTTTCGATTTTTGAGCTTGTGAACAATTATGCCCAACCTTATTGCCTGAAGCACAGAATGGTGGCTTCCATTCATACACAACAGGCTGAGTATAGTTATTACCAGAAGCATCTTCAACCTGAATTTCAGTAGGTAGAGGCTGAGTGATGTCCATTTCAATCAGGAGTCTAGCAAAGGAGATCCTAAGCTGTTGAGAAGTACAGGCATCTGCAAAGAGAGGCACACCTAGAGTACTACCAACTCTACTCAAGGAATCCTCAGTCCAGCAATGAAGAGGAAGGTTAGGCAATCTAAAGAGAGCTTGCTTGCAATACAATGCAAGGTTTGAAGAGCGCCATATAGTATATGCTAAGGAACAAAGCCCCTGACGCCTTATATATAGTCTCTTGACTTCCTTCGCATACAGGTAAACTGATACGCACATTTCCTTAGTTAGACCATCAGCAGTGACAAGTGTCTTTCTTCGAAGAGTCGTTGCCACCGAAAGTGGAATGAGAGAGGGAAAGAGCTTTGATAAGTAACCAAGCGGTTCATACTCTTTTCTCCTGAAGCCCTCGTACCTGTCCTCCAAAGGTTCGCGCATCGGACTCCCCAGTCTCCATGCAATGATAAAGAAGGAATGATTGTCTTCGGTAAGCATGAACCGTATGGCCTATTGATTTTAGCATGTTAATTTTTTACTAGAGCGAAGCGAGAAGTAATATCTTTTCTTGGATGTTCTTAAGCAAAGAGTAATCAGAATCAATGGTATGCTATAATTGAGAGATAGCGAAATAAGAAGACAAGAGTACTACATATACCAAAAGAAATGATTGATATAGAGCGAAGAATGTAATGGAGGGAGAAAGAACCCTCGACCCTTATGGGCGGAGACTGATCCCTCAAAGAAGTTCGCTACAAGGTCAAGGAAACAGGCTTGCTTAGCACGCGTCTTCCTCAGGGCCGTTTAATGAAGTCCTTCCTGGTCTGCTATACACTCAAGTTGAGGTTTGACTCAGTCAATCTTGAAAGAGTCTTGAATGATTCCGTCTTCCGGGGTTGTAAGATGAAAGTCACAGTAAAGAGTTGGAAAGCGAGTGAGTGAACTAAACTACTAGGAGTACAACAGTTTAGGCTTTGCCCAAATAAGAGTGAACATTAGTAGGGCTAGTGGTGATCTTTGCCCTGGTCACACAACTCTTCTATAATACGAGACACCAGCCTTTGAATTCCCCTTTCTTAGTTAGGGATTGCGGGTTTTGGAAGTGGAAAAGGCGGTAACTCAATTAACACCACCCGGATTTCATTCAGCTCGACCCGCCCTTTATCAGCCTTTCTCCGTTCCTCCTTCTCTGCTTAGCTCTGAGCCCGTATTCCCTTCTTCTGTTGCCGAATCAGCTCTCTCAGACGAAGAAGATTTTGCTCTTGGAAGAGATGCTACAAGGAGATCACCCCCTGGAAGATGATGAATTTCGACCATCAATAGATGCTTTGAAGTATGCTCACGGACCAGCCCTTTCACCTAAACCAGAGATATCAGAGTACCAGGTTGCCTATGTTTCCTGACACTGGCTTTCAGAAAAAGGCAGGAAGGGTAGTAGGATATTAAAAAACTATAGTCAACTCCAGATTGAAACCATCTTTTCTCAGAGAAGTGAGCTCTTTCTGCTGTCTTCACCCGGTTCTTTGGGAAAGTGGTGAACTGTTGCTAGGGGATCCCACTCCTGGCACTCGGAACTGACTCTTCTTCAAGAACGAACGGGGAATTCTCCCCTGGTTGATAAAGAGTCTGAGTTCTATTATCAGGGTGTTACTACATCTTGACTCCTGCTTTCCGGAACAATCTCTAGCCGGCATGCAAGCCTCTATCCCATCTCTTAATAGAAGCAATAAATTGTGATCCGAGGGAATAGAGAAAAGCTGTGTAGGGCGTTCTCTTTGCTTAAAGATAGCCTAGAAGAGGACTAGAAGCGGAATAGGTAATATGCCGCGAACTCAGCTTACCTTCTTCTATCGGTTTTTTTCGGACAGCAACTTTATAGCTTACTCCGCACCACTAAGAGTCTCAGTTACTCGAGAAAGACTTATTCTTATTCCAGTTCAGAAGACCGGGAAAACCCCCCGCGAATGTCTAGCCTCCCTATAACTATAGAATTTCTTAATATAAGAAAGGAAAGTCGAACCCAAGGGGCATATCTTTACTAGGTTATGATTCGCATCTCGAAAGAAATGCATTGATAAAGGATCTCACCTTACTCGTTAAAGTAAGAAAGTAAGCAAGTAAACAGCCTTATGCTTTACACTAGGTTCGAAGATAGCTATTGTTTCTGTATCCACTCCTGCAGGGTCTTTAGAGCTGGGTCGCTAGACCCAGTGGAGCAGAGCTGAATAACTAAGTAAGACGACTCAGTATCGAAGACCGAAATAACGCCTAGTATAGGCGACGGGGCGAAGACTGAACTAGTATAGACGCAGGATTGAAGACCGACGTATAGTAGGCGGGACTCGTTTTCTTCTTTTTTGTTACTGTATCGAAGCAAAGAAACGATCGTTATTCATGCTGTTGATTGAGACCGAGATAGAACCTATGTGTTGCTCTATGTGCTGTCGCGGGAAAGGAACGAAGAAGATTCAGAAACCTAAGTCTTTGAACAAGAAGACGGGTGCGCGGTAGCTTATCCTTCTTATGCTTGTTCTTCACTTCCTTATCAGTAGATCTTGCTGCTATCGGTCCTTTTGCTAAGGTAAGAAGGAAGTCGCTAAATAGAAAGAATAGGACTATCGGCTTGATCTTTCTTTTCAAGCTGAATCGAATAATAGAAATCTCGTAAGAGAAGAAAGAAGAGTCGCTTTCTTCATATGCCAAAAACTCCCATGACTTTCCTTTTCAGTACCCATGTTCCCACGTAGTTCGTTGGAAAAACCAGCGATTTTCCAAAATGGAATTTTCACCACCAAACCAACGAATTCTAGAGGCTTGACGGAGTTCCGTTAAGCTGTCTAGAAAGAATCATTCAAAATCGACCACTGTTATGAATAAAATCGTTCTTTATGAGCAACCAACGTGGAGCGATATCGATTTTATAATGAATCGATCTTTTACTTCCTTCCCTTCTTCGAATTCCCCGGTTTCCTCAACAGCGTCCGACGCCCAGAGTGCGCCACCGGACGTTCCGGTTTTATTGCAGAGTCTGTGTGAGGAGTACGACCTGTTATTGCGGACAACTGGACGGGTATTACCCCCGGAATGGCGGATGCCTGACCTTGTTCAGGCATCATTCGGAGACGCGGGTATGATACCCTCCTTTCTAACGGACATGTATTGTGATACCGTGTTACATGGCACTGCCAGCTGGGGCTGGCAGGAGCTTAGTAATTTCCTGGATCTTATCCACTATGTGTTTTAGGGAGTATTAAGGGAGTTCTAATTCCCATGGAATGTCATTTGTGGGGCAAAACCTCACTTAACTTAAGTTTTTTCACGTAAAACTCAGTTCAGAGGACACCGGGACGCTTTCCAAGTATCTTCGGGGTAGGCCCGTTTCCGATGTGTCTGTCCGAACAGTAAAGGAAAAAATCTCTCTTTTTTTATGACAAATCTGGTTCGATGGCTGTTCTCTACTAACCACAAGGATATAGGGACTCTCTATTTCATCTTCGGTGCCATTGCTGGAGTGATGGGCACATGCTTTTCAGTACTGATTCGTATGGAATTAGCACGACCCGGCGACCAAATTCTTGGTGGAAATCATCAACTTTATAATGTTTTAATAACGGCTCACGCTTTTTTAATGATCTTTTTTATGGTTATGCCTGCGATGATAGGCGGATTTGGGAATTGGTTTGTTCCAATTCTGATAGGTGCACCTGACATGGCATTTCCACGATTAAATAATATTTCATTCTGGTTGTTACCCCCAAGTCTCTTGCTCCTATTAAGCTCAGCCTTAGTAGAAGTGGGTAGCGGGACTGGGTGGACGGTCTATCCGCCTTTAAGTGGTATTACCAGCCATTCTGGAGGAGCTGTTGATTTAGCAATTTTTAGTCTTCATCTATCTGGTGTTTCATCCATTTTAGGTTCTATCAATTTTATAACAACTATCTTCAACATGCGTGGACCCGGAATGACTATGCATAGATTACCCTTATTTGTGTGGTCCGTTTTAGTAACAGCATTCCTACTTTTATTATCACTTCCGGTACTGGCGGGGGCAATTACCATGTTATTAACCGATCGAAACTTTAATACAACCTTTTTTGATCCCGCTGGGGGGGGAGACCCCATATTATATCAGCATCTTTTTTGGTTTTTCGGTCATCCAGAGGTCTATATTCTCATTCTGCCTGGATTCGGTATCATAAGTCATATCGTTTCTACTTTTTCCGGAAAACCGGTCTTCGGGTATCTAGGCATGGTTTATGCCATGATCAGTATAGGTGTTCTTGGATTTCTTGTTTGGGCTCATCATATGTTTACTGTGGGCTTAGACGTTGATACCCGTGCTTACTTCACCGCAGCTACCATGATCATAGCGGTCCCCACTGGAATTAAAATCTTTAGTTGGATCGCTACCATGTGGGGGGGTTCTATACAATACAAAACACCCATGTTATTTGCAGTGGGGTTCATCTTTTTATTCACCGTAGGGGGACTCACGGGAATAGTCCTGGCTAATTCTGGGCTAGACATTGCTCTACATGACACTTATTATGTGGTTGCACATTTCCATTATGTACTTTCTATGGGAGCCGTTTTTGCTTTATTTGCAGGATTTTACTATTGGGTGGGAAAAATCTTTGGTCGAACATACCCTGAAACTTTAGGTCAAATCCATTTTTGGATCACTTTTTTCGGGGTTAATCTTACCTTCTTCCCCATGCATTTTTTAGGGCTTTCGGGTATGCCACGTCGCATTCCCGATTATCCAGATGCTTACGCAGGATGGAATGCCCTTAGCAGTTTTGGTTCTTATATCTCTGTAGTTGGGATTTGTTGTTTCTTCGTAGTCGTAACAATCACTTTAAGCAGTGGAAAGAACAAAAGATGTGCTCCAAGTCCTTGGGCTGTTGAAGAGAATTCAACCACACTGGAATGGATGGTACAAAGTCCTCCAGCTTTTCACACTTTTGGAGAACTTCCAGCTATTAAGGAGACGAAAAGCTAAAGTAAAAGAAAACTTTTTAAAATGAAAGAGGCGAAGGAGACGAAAAGCAGCTAAGAACCTAACAGAACTTTTTTTTCTTATGTTTTTCTAATTAAGTCGCATTTTTTGAATTACATTCCACGCGAATCTAATAAAGTAAGTAGTTTCTTATATCCTAAAAGATAAGAGAAGAACTAACCTAAAGATTGACTCTTCAACTTGTCGTTATAGAACTGAGGAGGATCAATCCCTTAAAGAAAGCGAAAAGACTAGCAAAGGCGATTCGTTGCATCTAGGGTTCTGGCTTTAAATCAAGAAAGAATATGAGGCGAGGAATCCTGCAATATTAAGAACTTCCTCCAACATCATTCCATAGTATGCCTTTTCTATTTACTGTCAGATTGTGCGGAAGCTGGCCACTCGCTACGCCGTGTGCGTAGAAAAGCTCTTAAAGTTTAAAAAGCATAAAGAAAGTAAAGTAAGAAGGAAATGCGCCTTCTCCGATTAGAAGGTTACGGGACTCCTTTTCATACAAAATGGACTACGATAGGATAGGGAGGAATGGAATGAGAGACTACGAAAGTGAGTCAAACCCACAGAGAAGGAAAGAACTCAATCGAATCACTCCAGGAAAAGCAAGTGCACCTTTGAGAATCCGACTAAAGGTTAGGGGGATGGGAAGACAACTGCAAGCACATAATCTCGCTATACGAATGGTTCTCCACCCGCTTACACATCCCCTCGATCTCCTTACCAGCTGTCCGACTGGACGCGAGACATAGTCCGCCCTCAATAAAGATTGATCCCCTAGGGGCAATTTCCACAAAGAGAAAGTTAGGAAGAAGGGGTCTCCTCGTAGTGAATGAGGTAAAAAGAAAGAGCTTTATATACGAAAAAACATTTCATTACGACCCGGACGAAAGAAGGTTAGCGACCTTACCTCATCTTTGGATTATATTGTCGAGCAGACAAGTCATTCAGCAATGAAACTTCCATTAAGTAGATTGACCGTTCACGAATCTGTCTTGAAGGGTGAGATCCTTATTGCATAGATAAGGACGTGGTGGCTGGTATTATCGTATATAAGATAAAGGTTGCTTTTTCGAAGTGATCCACCCTATAAGATAACTATCCGTTTCATAAGAGAATATGGGAGTAATTACCTGTATAAAAAAAGTTTTCTTTCTTAGTTGCGACTTTCTAGTTTGGCAGCACCTTAAAGCTAGAAATTGGAGTGTATGCTGTAGTGCGCTAAATGAGAAAATATCATTCCCATGGAATGTCATTTGTGGGGCAAAACCTCACTCACTTTGAACTTCGCTAGTCGAAGCCTTTGCTTTATCAATTATCCTATTTTCGAGCTGAAAATATACAACTCATTCTATCACTATTACGACTAATAGTTGAAAGAAGTCATGCTATACCTATTCTACATGCCAAATCGTCTTCTTTTCATCAAACCTTCCACCAGCTGTTGATTCTCAGCAGCCTATTCTATCAAAGGTAAAGTTCGTATATTAGGAGTGGAATTCCCTAGCTATAGCCTTGAATAAAGTAAGATAGAGTGCGCTGTTGATGATACACATTAATGAGATTCCTTTAACACACCCTGAGGCTTAAGAAAGATGGCCATATAAGTGACTTCCTAGCCAGAGAAGAACAACAGGAGCTATACTCAAGGAAGTTATGGACTGGAATCAGAGATTGGATGGACATCCGGAACAGAGAGGAAGCAAACAAGGCTAGTTCATAAAGACGTCTGACCGTACTCCGGATTTCCATAAAAGCGCTGGACTACCTTCAAGAATTCCCAACTCTGGGATAGATAGATCGCCCCGGCAGCTTTCTCATCCAATTCTTCTACTTGAGTAAGTACTACCGGGCTTGGAAATTTCATTTTTCCTTTTTTTTTAATCCAACCGGAGAAATAGCAGTGATAACCAGGTCAAAGAGTCACATAGATATGCCCAATACCAATACCTCTACCCAGTATGAGGATCGGTATCCCTGAGAGGAGCAAAGTGAAAAGGTAGGGATTTAGAGTTCCGTGCTCTAGGGCTTTGACTTATAATAAAGAAGGAGAACTTGGAAATCGCGAACCTGCTGCTCGCTCGTGGCTTGTGCTAATGCGACTCGGGAATGAGGGAAGACCACGACCTAACCAAAGCTCCATTGCTTGCTTTGGCAGCCGCATTTTAGTGTCCAAAGAACCCTCTATCTGGCACCTCCAATACGACATAATGTGCTAAAGCGTCGTATAGGATATCGAGCATGAATTGCCTAAAACCCATAAGGATGGTACCAATTGTTTCAAGTTTGAATAGATAGAGGACTAGCTGTTTAACAAATTTGTTTCCACATTTATCCAGCTAGCCACATTCTCAACATCTGGTTGATGCAATCCTTGACTAGATCTTTTTACTTGTATGACTTAGACGTCTATCTCGTCTTTCTCTAAAAAGTGATTCGATCGATGAGATTGATATATTCAAATCTTTCATTGAAAGACAGAATCCAGAGATGGGCTTACTATATTATACAGTGGATTCATTACATCCCGCCTGAAGGAGATACCCGACTTCTTTGGCTTTCGTTTAGCCAACTAGTGAATGCCTGAGAAGGGGGGCTCTCGTGCTTCACTGGATAAAAGCACCAGTCTACCGCTTTCAATACAGCGAGACTTCGCCGATTGAGAATATACTTTGAATAGATAGTAAGAAGAAGGCATTTTGACTCTCTTTCTAGTGGGCTTGGAAGGAAGCAGAATATCCTTCGGTTTACCATATGGTTAGTGGGCGGTATAGGTAAAGTTCCAGGGTATAGGAATCCTCTTAAACAGAAGAAAAGTCCCTTTCATGGGTAGTAAGCCATTAAAGGAGGGGAAATGGGTATAGAACTAGAATCGATAGGATCAAAGGACTTTTTTCCCCACGAGCTAGAATATCAAAGAAAGAAGGTTGGCTTTGGCTAGGTGGAAAAGCTCAACTCAAGGCCTCCCTTCCTTACCTTAAGGGCTAGTTACCGCCCCGTGGGTCCTTCAACCAGACTTTGATCGATTCCCCGACATCGTTCCTAATTCATCATATTTTTGGCAGTTATAAATCCTTCCTCTTTATCGAGCCATCCTGTATAAGACTCACGTTCGTTTCCCCTTACTAGCGACTACCCTAAAACGCTTTTCTTTCATCGAATCGATTCCTTACTGAACTGCTCACCGGAACTACTTTTCCTTCACTTACAAAGGGGGACTAAAAAGCATTTCTTCTTCAGGTTCATCGAAGAACCAACCAGTCCTTCCTCTCCCTATGGTCGAGCGTCTTAAAACCTCTTGCGTGCTCATATAAAGGGAGGTCTATGGTAAAGGGGCGAAGCGGTCCAATCTGCGTAGCTCTTCGGTGTGGCTTTGTTTAAAGAGACTATCCTCCTCTGCAGCTATCTCCTACAAGCTTGTTCTTAGGTTGTATAGTAATGGTCAACAACAAGCGTGGTCATAAGCAAAGCTTAGTCCATGTTTTCGTAGCCGAAGAAAATTTCCTTTGTTATAGGCTTGTCCTTCTGGTAGCTCTTAGGGTTGCTGAAAGTGTGCAATAAGATAAGGAAGCAGGATCAGGATCCGTAGCAATCTTGTGAAGCTGTGAGGAAAGCCCTTGTTGGAGTAGGAGGAATAAATGTAAACGGAGAATATTATGTTGTAGGAGAAGAAGCTGTTATAGGTTCTGCTTCCTTGCTTGTCGTTAAGGTGTTGGAAGCTACTGAGCTCGGTTGTTCTAGTTAGAAAGAGAGCGGATACTTCCCCCCGAAGGGGTGGTCTAAGTAAAGCCGAATAAAAGCCCTCACCCTCGATTCTCTTGAAAGTCTGGCAAAGCTTCTAGAAGGCCGACCACTACATAGGAGCGATAGCGAAGCCAAGCCAGTACGGTACCAATGCTTTATTTCTAATAAGAACCATCCCCTCGCTCAGTCCAATTGGTTCTCTATCTTTATGGTATTCGTCGTCCTTTGACCGCACCATATTCACCTCAACAAAATGGTGTTGCCGAAAGACGCACAATCCTTAACATGGCACACAACTCCGGCGAATAAACCTTCCCAGAGGTAGACTAGTTTAAATGGAATCAGGCCAGTCTGCTTCCTCAAATGCAGTTTCAGAATCCATTGAATAAGCAGAAAAATCCGCTTTCGAAGAGGGTTCAGCGAAAGACCTTCGAGAAGACTAGTCCACTCGGGATCTTCTAAAGTCAAGAAGCTAAAATTGCTACTTTGATTCTCTAAAACCCGCCTTTCATTCAAGAGTGGATGATTGACCATGAGTAAGCACTTTTTACAGCAAGAGAAGAGTCCTCCTCCTCACAAGGACCGACTCCTTTGTGCGATCAACCGCGAAAAGTCAGTAATAAAGAATCTGCTCTCCGGTAAGCGAAGGAAAGCTGGTCAAAGCCTGCCATGGCGTCAAGGCAGTTCGACAAAGGCAGAAAGAGTCTCCGTCCTGAACACAGAAGGAAGGTGGGTTTGTAAATGCTTGAACTGATTGATCTAAGTGAGCTACGAGGTTAGTCTTCTAGGATCAACTTGCTTCAAAGTTCCCATTCATTTATTTGTGAATTTCAGGAATGATCCTATCAGTGATTATGTACTAGGCTTATCTAATGAATTGAGTCTTCCAAGAAAGGTTTCTAATGAATCTTGAGGTTCTAGATTCGTTCAAAAGGCAGAAAGGAATAGGCTCAGGGCCGTACCTTAATGAACCCTAACCATATTGAGAAAGTTTGGTATACTTTATATCAGCTTGAAAACTTCTACTCCCTTGGGGCTAGACTCCTTTCGTAGATAAAAAATGTTAGGACTTACTTGAAACATGCTTTCCAACGTTGTCGGCATCTGCCTAACCTGCTTTAGCTGCAGCGCCTGCGGGGGAAAGAAGAGTTAGGGGGTGGTATCGTCTAACGTATAATAAGAGCATGTGTTTTCCAATTCTTAGACTTTGTTTTGACTTCGGTTGTTGCCCCTTGTTCGCGTGCTTATGTGGGAGTCCGCTTCTACGCAGGAGGTATCCAATGCCTTATGTCATCAAAATACCTTGAAGATTGACTTCAATTAGCCCTTACTACTCTTTACTTTGATAGGTCGCGCCCTTTCTCACTCTATTAGGTTCTTCTTTTGAACATGATGAAGAGCTCTTATAGGCTTGATCTTTCTTTTCAAGCTGAATCGAATAATAGAAATCTCGTAAGAGAAGAAAGAAGAGTCGCTTTCTTCATATGCCAAAATTCCCATGCCTTTCTTGGTTGGCAAACCCAACCGGTGATTTCGGACAAGTCTTTCTTCATTTTTGAGCAAGAAGCGGAACTACAGAAAGGAAATTTTGTTAATAGAATATGTCATCTTATCTTCGAATTTTTGGTACTTCTGCAGCTATTGTAATTAGTTCTTGTTTCTTCCAACTTTATAAGGGTCCTCTTTTTTCACCTAACACTTTTTTTGTCCTTTTTATTTACTTCATTTTTATTTCATCTTTACTCGAATTACTTAATGAATAGATTTGGTATTTTTTTGTTTTTTTGGGCTTATTTTATTCTTGTTATGATTTCATCACTAATAATGACTTATGGGAAGGTCTACTTACATGCTTGCCTTGCGACATGCTTTGTAGAATTATACTCCTTCCTGGGGATAGGAGTACTCATTTCCAGTGGACCAGGAGAAATGGTTGGTACTAGGATGATGCCCGCCGGATCAGATTCGGCTAACAGTGCGAACTGGCGGGATTATCTAAACCTTTCTCCGGAGGAGGGCGTCACCCCCTGGGGCAGTGAGCTTTCTCGGGGTGGGACATGTGCTTTTGCCGCGGACGCCCCTTCAGGGGAACCTGGCCCTGCAGCAGTACCGGGAATTCCGGATCTGAATACTCCTTCAGTTCCTGAGCAGCCGCCCCTGGAACCACAGGGCGTCTCGCTGGAAGAAATTCTTCCGGTTAGGGAACGCCTCCGGGATTACTTCCAATCCCTAAACGTTCTCGACTTCCCTCCTAGTGACTATTTTCTTTCCTCCACACTTAACCGATTAGATATACGACCTGGGACATCTAGTACCCGTTTAGATGCTCTTAATGAAATAATAGAAACTTTCATTCGATTTCGGGGGAACGGCCCGACGCCATATAGTTGGACCAGGGCAATTCTCCATTTAGAAAGGAGGCTGGAAGAATGGGAGGACCTCAATAGGGGCGGAGTCCAATCCGAAGCCTTTAAGCTTTTGCAAGACAAAGTCGTCCGGCGACATGATTTAGATTCGCACTCGGAGACATAGTCTTCTAAGTTTCAATTTCTCTTAGGTCCGCTCCTGGCTCGATGCGCTTAATGAAAGGGAAATCCCTAGATTAAGAAAGAATTTCCTTTGTAATTAAGCAGCATCCTTTAAGTGAGTTGGGGGGCGGCTTTGTATAGTAGGGGTGCGCCGGACCGCCGACGAATAATAGGTACCCTCACCCCAGGCAGAGTTAGTGAGCCGTGTAATAGGCGACCATTTCGCGCGGTTCGGGGGGCACTTGAGTCAGCCGCCGGCGCCCGACTGCGTCTTGACCCCTATCCAATTTTTGGGCCAATTCCCTCTTCGTACTACCAAAAAATGAGATTCTTGCCGAATCCGAGTTTGCTGCTCCAACCATTACCAAACTAATACCTATTCTGTTTAGTACTTCAGGTGCTTCTGTTGCGTATAATGTAAATCCCGTAGCGGATCAATTCCAACGAGCCTTTCAAACTAGTACTTTTTGTAATCGACTCTATAGCTTCTTCAATAAACGCTGGTTCTTCGATCAAGTTTTGAATGACTTTATAGTCAGATCATTCTTGCGTTTCGGGTATGAAGTCTCATTCGAAGCTTTAGACAAAGGTGCTATTGAGATATTGGGCCCCTATGGTATCTCGTACACATTACGACGATTGGCCGAGCGAATAAGTCAACTTCAAAGTGGATTTGTTGTGCGAAGAGTGCGTTATGACCCGTGGCCGCCTGCCCGGTGGGGGCGGCTCCTCCGTTGTGGGTAAACGGGAAACCCGACTCTACGAACCCGAGGAAAGGCTGCACAGCAGTAGTAGGGGCGTTAAGACCGGAGCTTTTTGTAGTGCTAGCAAGAATGCAAGTGAATCAATTTCATTCCCTAGCGAGTGAAGTGCTTACGCCCCTTTAGAGAGAGGGGCCAGCAAAAGAACTCGTTCTTCCATTTTGAGATCTTTAAATTCGTAAGATCATGATAGAGTCCCCTTTACTAATAGAATATCAAGGTTAGGGGGCTGAGCTGTCTACTTCGCGAGCCTTCTGTGCCCTGTTTTAAAACTTCCCTTTTTTCTTCCGTCCACGAGGTTCTGAAAGAAAGAAAGGGGCGGCTATCTGGCGGGAGTCGTTTCGGTTGTATGCCACGAGGTCCCTATGGACAAGGGGACAAGTGAATTCTCGCTTTTGAGCGCAGGCAGCCTTCTACCATCCATCCCATTGCATTCTATCGTCTCGTATTGTACTGTACCGTATCAGACCAGATAGATCTATTGAGTGAGAGAAAGGTAGTGTAACTAATTATATATTCTTTCAATATTTTTATATTGATAGGGATCCCCATTCATTCCGTCATTCCCGTCACTACGGATTGATTGTCCCTACCTAACTACATGGTAGTGGTCTAGAGAGCGCAATTGCTAGAGCACGGGAGAATGAAGAGTAATGATTTCAGCAAGAGCAGCCGGACGGACTAGTATAGTGAGTCTAGTGACTACTAGAGTAGAGTTAAGTCAAAAGGTATAGTATAGCAGCCTTTCCGAGCGAGCCTCTGGGATCTCCTGTAAACCCCCATGATGTGGTAAAGGGAGGATATTAGGGGAAGCAGTGAGTGGAGATTCTCCTGCAGAGAGCCGGATGAGGGGAGACCTTCACGTCCGGTTCGGAGGGCGGGGATATCCCGACCCTACTATCATTATGCCTTTGCAATGTTACTTGGTTCAACTCTATTTGTGACCTTTTCTCGTATGTGGGACTTTCTATCTTCTTGGGTAGATAATCGATCGTCTTTCATTTGGATAGTGAGTAGTTTTTATAATAATAAGTCAAGTCAAGAATAATAATCGAACTGGAGGAGCTTGCCGGGATGGCTTGGTAAGCAAGCAACCAGGCGCCAACTCCCAGTTCTTTCTCTTCTTTCTTTTTTAGTTTAATGACAGTTCATCAAAACAATTGTCCAAGATTGCTAGATCGAGCACGCGACGCGCATAGTCTTAAGCCCAAGAACGGGTTGTATCCTTTTAAACATTTTGACTACTTCCTTGCCTCTTCCTTTTCAGAGATCTCGTTGTTCTCTTCCCAGATTTTTTCCATACTTGACTTTCGCAGTCTTCTTCATTATGTTGTTCGCTGACTTTCTAAGGTCTAACCTTTCGCTCCTTTACTGAAAAGGCGCGTAACGCCGGAATGCTCATTTTTTTTTCCCTCGTCTTAATTTTCTCTGGAAGTCGCCCTTATAACCAACCTCTTGACTTCTGCGGGCTACGTTCAACTAAACGTAGACTCTCGTTTACCTCGAAAGAACAGACTGACTACTAGGAGGGGGAAAGACCTGAACCTAGCTAACAGTGAAGCGAAGCCTCAAACATCAAACCATATCTTACTGAATAATCTGACTGAACCGAGTAAGGTATAGACAGATTATATCACAGCTGTGGCAAGACGAAGGGGCGAAGCCAGAGGCTCCCTTGCTTGCTTACCGGACAAGAAAGATTAGCCTTAGACCCACTAATGGACTATAACGAGCTGAATAAAGCCCTGAGTGACTCTTGGCTGCCTTCAATGATAGACGCAATTACTTTGACTACTTTATTCTTACGAAACGAGCCAATAAAGAGTGGAAATAGAGACGGATTTGAGACTACCGACGTCTTTAGTGCTAATACATAGAGCAGCCGGGTAGTGGAAAGAGTGTTTCCTCCTTTTCTCCGTGTGTATTGAATGATGGAATGAATGTAATGAATGCGTTGTTGATAAAGAGCATAGCGGGCGGGGGCTTCCTGATCCGCTTTCAACTTTCCCCATTTGTTTCCACGCACGGATTCTTCCACTTTGAATCTTTCTGGCCGGCGTCTGGATTCCTTCTGCTTTCGTGCGTGCTGATGCTTTCAGCCTTACTCAAATAGGGGATAGGGCCAATAGGATTTCTTTCATAGGGTGGAGAATCTTTTTTGGGAGTCGATCTAGATTCGAATGCAATTGGCACACTGAACTCCTAGTAGGAAGAAAAGGAGTTCACATTAGGGTATCCAAAGACCTATATCTCCTTTATATATTCATATAATCCCATTCGTGCACAAGACAGGAGAGAGACTTGACTACCACCAGCAGGAGACAGGACTCAAGTCCTTAGTCACTCCGCGTACGAAGAACCGCTTAGCAAACTCCAAAGCACCAACTGACGATACTAACGATTTTTCTAACGAAATTTTGACATTCCAGTTACGACATTAGCTCGCGATAACGCTCAGCCATCCGCTCATCTCCGATGACGATATCGTCATCGAGGATGAGCGTAGCGTGTAAAAAGAACTCCTTAGGCTGCTATGAACCAAATCACCAAATAGTGAGTTAATGCGAAAGCAGGCCGAGCTCCGTAAGACGGGCTTACCTGTTACAAAACAAACTTTACCTCGAGGTTGTAATAGCTAAAGCTATGCTTTTGGAAGCCTTGACCAAGAAATTGAACTACAGAGGGCTTAATCCCGGCGCAGTTTATCTAAATCGGATATGTCGGTGAATATTCTATTATTTTATCACCCGAACGGAAATGGGGTTGGGGTGCTCTCTAAGTGAGGAGCCATGGAACTCCAGCTTAGATAGAAAGGGTTTTTAGGCCGGACAAAGGTCTAGGTTAAGTCCGGAGAGAGGGCTTGATGAACACCACCTCCTGGTTAGTAATTGGGCACACGCTTCCTTTACGGCGTAGAATCGGCTTCTTTTTTTGACGTATCAGAAAGGGCTTTTCTTCTACGCCCGAAGTTTCTATTTATGCAAGTATCTTCACTTCAATACCCAAAGTGGCCCTATACATTTAATGATAACCGAACCCAAGCAAGGAGCTTCAATCTTGTCTATTTCCAAAAGCATAGCTTTAGCTATTACAACCCTTGAATGGTCGGGTTGGAAAGTCTTTATTTTATGTGCCAACGCAGGCCTATCACCAAATCTCCACTGCGAAATCCTTTGTTGGAAGGCTTGCTGATTCATAATTTACACCTCTCTCCGCCGCTTCTTAACAGTTGACTGCGAGATTAGCACTTTCTTCGTTACTAACAGATATATCTTTTCCGCGCGAGCTAGTTCAACAGTTCATTCTTGTAAGCCCCTTTGTCAGCCACACTAAGACTTCGGGTCATCATGCACTGACACAATCATTATCTGAGGGCCTATGATCATCCAAAAGCAGTACCTGGCATACTCCTAATAATAAAAAGAAAAAGCCGGATTCGACTTCTTGTGTACAAGCAGAGCATCAACAATCCTTTTCGTTACCAATTACAAATGGTATAAACTAATCGAGATGCTTCTACACGTCCATTCTTCTAGGAGAGTCATACCCGTCTTTTTGCCTGACCCGGCCTTCCAATCTTTTCAATCGGTCTAGTCCACGCGTGGACAGAGGTCTCTCGAGCCTCTAGCCCATTCCCTGAAAAGGCGACTACCTTACCTATCAATCGTATTGGCCCAATTCCAGATCAATAGAATAGAAGGTATCATATTCACTAAATTCCTAAGGGAATCCCCCGCTTGACTAATAGCCTCTGCCTATTGTCTTATTTTCTACTGATTGCTTGTATCAAGCAGGACGTCCGCATGAGAGTTGTACCAAGCAAGTGTTCTCCCTTCACTATCGGACCTGCTTCTTACTTATTTGTTAGCGCCTACGGGCGGAATCAAAGAAAAAATGAATACATTGGGCTTTCGCCACCTGAAAATGCCCGACGGTCATTCAAGATTATCTGCATTTTTGTAAGTGTATGCAAGAGACGCAGTCTTAGTATTAGGAATAGCGAGTTCTCCCTCGTATCCGCAGAAGTTAATGCAACTGAACCCTTCGCTACTCCTTTTTGTGTGACTGACCAACCTAGTGAATCTCGAATTTCATATTGAAAAAGGAGGAGGCACATCAAGGCAGAAGTCGAATCAAGCAAAGATCCTCTGGCATTAGCTAGTAGCTGCTTTCCTGGGACTTGCACTTGCTTCTTTTAGAGAAGGCTTGGCTCTACTATTTCCATCCACTTGGCTGTTCTTCGCGAATATCTTTCGTCTCTTCCTGGGAATCCAATGGTTACGCTGGAAGAAGGACTAACAGTTATAACCGAGAAAGTGCTTATGTCGACACTAGCAAGTGACTCACCAACTCGGAAGTAAGAAAGAGGAAAGACAGGGGTATGACAACCAATCTACCCGCCTATTAGCTATTCTAGCCAAGGCCCATTTCATGTGTTAAGCATATAGACATCAGATCGTTTTTGGAAGAGTGCCCGAGGACGAATAGAACTTAGATTCAAAAGAGCGCGAAGAAAGAGCTTTCGCAAATGATTGCACTTCTGCTATCCGGATAGCTATTCAAAGCATCGAGAAAAACAAAGATAATGTTAACAGTTTCATAAAAGCAAGGGGATTCGCTAAGCAGCTAAGCAAAAATCCTTTACCCTGAAATCGTAGATCTACGAAATGAGCGTAGTGTTGAACTCTTTCGCACCCCTTCCGAAATCAATCAAGGATTGCCATCGAAAGCTGTCGTTACGCCGAGTTCTTCAATAAAAGTAGCCGTCGTAAGGCCTCCAGAAGGGGGCGTTGCGTATCCGGAAGAGTCAGACTTCGTTTCAAGCAGCAATCTTTGAAAGGAAAGATACTTGTTGTCGATTCAATGTGGGATAGTCCCTACAGGATAGGAGTTCACCCATGTCCACAGTTTTGATTACAGGTCTAGTTCAGTTCAACTCATAGCCCCCAATCCCACTGGTGACGAGATTGTCATTGGGGATCAGAAAGTTGCTCTGCCTTACAAAGAGTGGTTAGCTGATCTGGGAGTCAGTGTCTCGATGCCGAAGTCACTGGTCAATGAGTAGGCAAAATCCTCTGGGGAAGGTTGTTTACTTACTTAGTGCTTGAAAAGCATTAAGGAAGCGAGGTGGAGTGAAGCACGGTCGGCAACAGCTAATTGGCTCAGGCGATTCTTGTTGTCGGGCGTAGGGTAGGACCCTCTTTCGAGTTTCAGAGGTGAATCCTCATATGATATGAAGGACTCCCATCCCCGGGAAAGTCCCCAACAGCAACTGGATCAATCTTTGTTGGCTGGCTTGCTTTGTCCGCTATCCTTCATCCCATCCGTCTTGTCCAGGCTGGTAAGGAGAGAAAGGGGTGCCCGGGGGAGATGAAGTAGAATCAATTGAAGTGGATGTTTCAGGAGTTCATTCAAGCGTAGGGGTAGGGCTTCGCGTACGGACTTTTTTCGACTTTTGTTTAGTGAGTCGATTCTGTTGTGGATGAATGCGCTTAAGCAATAATAGTGGTAGGACTTAGCCTAGCTCTGTTCTTGATCGGTCGAATCGATTCGATCGCCATGTTTCTGAGATTCTTCTAAATGCCCTTTCTCTTTCGTTAATGGTTACGATGTCAATCGGGGACCCCATTCATCTATCTTCTTTGAAATGGAATTTCCCGTTCTCCTGCTTCAGTTACAGCTTCTCCCGCTCCTGGAAAGTTTATTAATGCGATTGACTTGCCCTCAATAAAAAAATATATTGAGCGATTACATACCTCTTATAAATCAGAAATTGTCGGATATTTGTGCTTGTAATGCTCTGTGGCGGAACAAAGGAGTGCGCGAAGGTACAATCCTAAAAAGTGAGATTGGTTATAGGGATATCTTAAACTCTGTTTTGCATATCAACGACAGCTCTGACCTTCCTGATCCTGTAACTGGTTTCTCCCCTGGTCTATGATTGCTCTCTTTAAGACCCGACCGGAAGGTTCGTTCGAGAGGACCGGTACGGTCCGCTTGGGGCCCTTCCGCAAAAAATAGCAGATATAAGAAAAAGAGAGTGGCAGACTGAAGGAACTGTTAGAGTGAGCCTGAAAGAAGGTAGAGGATAATCTCCCAACTTCAAGCCAGGAAGCATTTTAGCAAAAACATTCCCCTCATTCAAAGGAAAGAAAGATGAAAGTTGAATAATAGCTGCCGGCTCCCTTTAACACCAACGGTAGATAGGAACCGAACTCAAAGGTAGTTTACTTTTAAACTTTCAAGAGTAAGGTAATTCCTATTTGCTTACTTGCACAAGTAAGGCTTGCATGTTAAAGATAGAACCAGCGGTGGCAGAAGAGATTTGTGCAGGAGCTGGCGGAGAGCGGAAGATTCGAATCTCGATCCGGGGAGACGTTTCAACGTTAGCTCCTGTAAGCCTGAGCAAACAAAGGTTGTAGTAGGGGCTTCCGCGACACTTTGATTAGTTCAATTAACCCAGCCTCAAGGACAGAAAGGGAGGGTAGGGTTTTTCCTTGATGAACCGAAGGAGGCCTAAGCATTTTGAAAACCCATATCATTCATTGGTAAGCGTAATTGGTTGGCCCTGCCAACTATATGCAGGTCTCTCGAGCCTTCCCTATTTCTCGATCGGTTCAATGCTTCATATTTATTCCACTCAAAGCCTGAGCGTGGCTAGGGTTCTCCCCCACTTCATTAATATAGTATAGCGAGGTGTGCCCCTTAATATATAGATATCTAAAGGGGGGGTCCGCTGGAGGGCGTCGTAGCTGGTTGACTTCTACGTTGTAGCTGGAGGGATAAAATAGCGTAACAGGCAGCAGGTGCCTCATTTCTTCAGCTGCAGGAGAGTGAGTTTATGGGCCACTCACATGTTGTCAATTCGAATGCTTTCTAATTTGCTTTCTTTTAAGGTCCCTAGGACCATCTACTTTCATTTCTACTTTACTAGTAGAGCAAGGAATTCCTTTCTTTTTTTCTTCTGGTAAGTGGTCTATCTGTCCACGACGATAGCTCTTCTTTTATTCAAGACTGATCTTCCCCCTTGCCTTTTTTTTGAGCTGGGGCAATCAATCAGTCCATTCATTCCTGCCCTTCATTCAATAGATCGCTTAGCTCTACTTCTCAGTCAATCCCCTTTGTTCATGGCTTTGCATTTTTTGTAATGCTTTTCTTTTCTGTAAAGATCTCGATGACCGCTTAATTAATCTTTCCTTTCCCGCTCCATGTGAGGATCCTTTTTGGGAAATTCAACACCAAAAAATCTCGCATCGGCTTGCTACTTTTTCTCCTAAAAGGGAAGTCAACGACGCTGAAGTTGATGCGATAATAATGGTAAAGAGAGGTATTATCGATCGCATGGCTCAGTTGGATCCGCATAAATTCTGGGCTGAGCAAAAGAAAAGCACAATTTGGTCGCCGACGGTATATTAAATAACAAAGCCGAGTATACTATGGAAACGCTGAATCATCACTTTTTATTATTAACAACCGATGGCGAAGGCCGTGGCAGTGACTCTTTTTTTTTAAGAAGCTATTTAGGATAAGGGAAAACTTCGAATTGAACGGCCAATTTTCTTAACCTAGATTATGTGTCTAGGCATTATTAATAAGTACTCGTTTTCTAGGGGTAGGGATCCCCCCGCGTAGAGGGAGTCATAGTTGGTAGGTTGAATTGCGTATGGCTTGCTTTTGGGGAGGTAGACTTGGGCCGCAAGCTATCTGTCCCCGAAAGCAAAAGTAGCTCGAGCCAAAGGCGAGAGCGAGGCCACCCCGAGGGGTGGGTAGGGGCGAGCGGGGATGTGGGCGCCCTTCTATTGAGCGAATTTCATTTTGGAAGGTAGAATAGAGGGGTTTCATGTTTGCGCTCATTTCGAATTGTATTTCTCTGCTTCGGGGAAAGCAATAGCACTCGGCGTACCAAACTCAGAGGAAAGCGTAAACCAAGCACCAAACCCCAGAGCCTGTTGCCCCTGACGTTTACCATCCTTTACTGGATGACAACACTCGTTTCCAAGAACTAAACGAGCGGGGGGCATTTGGGCTCTTCTCGCGGTAAAGCCTCTCGCCTATCGCGTATAGGCTTATTCGCTCTTCTATAGCGCTTATCGAGGGAATTGAGCTTCGCCCTGTTCTTCCTATAATCCTTCTTTAGGGAGGGCTCTGAGCCTCTTCCTGCTGATCGGACGGAGAATTCCAGCCATCCATCGGTCCGAGTCACGCCGGTACAAAAAGAGAAATAGAAGCAAAGCTAATCGAGAGGATTGACCAGATGGAAAAGAACTAGAAGGCTTTTAAGAAAGATGAGGACATTGTGGGCGCATCCTCCTTGGTTGTGTTCCCCAATGCTGGGCTACCCCCGAAGTTTCAAATGCCCGACATGGACAAGTTCGATGGAACGGGATGCCCTAAGACACATCTCCTCATGTATGCCGGGAACATGCAACCTTTGGGTGCTTCCTTCGGAACCCTTGCTCAGTTGTTCCAAAGGACACTGACCGGCGCTGCCTTAAGATGGTTCCTCTCCCTGGATGACAAGTTCAAGAAATTGGGAGGACATATGCAATGAGTTCAACAATAAGGATAGTTACAACATCGAGGTAGATGTAACCAAACGTGACTTAGAAAGCACCAAGCTGCAACCTAACCGAGACCTTCTCTGAGTACATTACCAGATGGAGGAAAAGGGCACCCCAAATGACAACCAGACCCCTGGAGGGGGGGCAACCGGAAATGATAGTGAAAACCCTCTTGCCAGAGTATCAAAAGCATATGTATGCCCAATACCTACCCGACTTCAAAGCTATCATAGAGATCGGGTAGAGAATTGAGGATGGAATCCAATCAGACGTATTCCAAGACAAGTCCTCTAACACCTCAAACAGGTATAGGAGTCACAACAACTCCAGGAATTACAATGCTCAGACTTCAAAAACCGAAACCTTTATTGCTCTTGTGTTCGCTCCAAAGCTTAGTAATCGATTCCATCGCTCACAGGAAGAAATTGGATTCCCGCTTGCTTTCCATCCTCTGCCTACTCTATGGTCTTGTAGCCTTTCACTTACAGAAAAGAAATATGTATTCGAGAAATTCATCCGCAAGAAAAGGGAAGCGCTTACGAGCAAGAAAAGAAGAAGACTTTCTCATTGCATTTGCTGGCCTATCCCTATCTGTCGACCTTAGTCCTCTGCGAGCAATCTCATACCTTTTAAAGCAAGCGATTGAATACCTATCCCTATGGCTGCTATCTGCTTCTAGCTTCTATCCTTGAAGGAGAGGTTACGAAGTAGCTCGAACAACGGGAGAGGTCAAAAAACGGCTTTTTCTTAGGCGCAGGCCAGCTTTAATCGAACTCAGGTTCAGCTAAAGAAGATCCTGTCAAAAGATTGAGTCTGGAAGGCTATCTCTAGAAAGTCTTACCGCGTTTCCGGCTCTGCTTGCGGCATCGTCCCACACAGAAAGAAATGCCTTAGAATAGAATCAGCAATTCCCATCCTCTCTCTTCTCTTACAACCAAGTCAATCTTAGCGCCCTTTTCAAGATTGAATTCCATTCCAATAAGAAAGAACATCATATATGATATTAATAAGATTATGTTCGTTAGCTCCGTAAATAGAACAAGCTTCTTTCTTTCCCACGTAACTAAGAATAAATTAGTGAAATTCTTAGCCACATCCTGGGTCAGTAGTCTTTCCTTAGCAGTCTCATCTCTTTCTTAAGGGAACTTTCCTATCGTAGACCCATGCCGTCTTGTCCAAAGCAAGAGAGCCCCCGCCCGTTTGAAGTCGTTGCGAGCCGGAAAGCGTACCGGCAGTTTGAGTCGCTTACTTAATTTAGTCCATTTTTTTTTTTTATAAGATTTATTTATATATTATAAACAATTGGAAAAAAATGGATTTTCCAATTGTTCATTCCTGGGAAGTGAAAGAAGCAGATAGAGCAAAGGCCTTCTCTTTCCGTCCGCTCTTCCCGAAGTGAGAGAATTGCATGTAAAGATCCATAAGGGCTTATAGTTTAATTGGTTGAAACGTACCGCTCATAACGGTTATATTGTAGGTTCGAACCCTACTAAGCCTACTACCCTCTTCTTTTCACCCGAAACAAGGCAGCCGAAGTCCCCGCCACCCTGTAGATCTCAATCTAACGGAAGCTCCTGGAACCACACTGCTGCCGCTGTCCTTCGGGGATGCCTCCTACGCTTACCACTTACCTACGCTCTTTCAGCATCCCCCTTCGGACAATACAATACGGCTTTCGTAATACGCGAAGCAGCTGAGCGATAGCTCTTCGATCGCTATATTCTTGCAATAGCGAAGGCATGGTTCATTCTCTAAAAAAGAGTAGATGCGAAGGTTCGGATCGAAGATCTTCGCGAGACGGCCCAAGCGAAGATAGGCACTCGAAGGCTTGAGGAGCAGCCCTCAAAAGGGAAAGACGCGGAGACGGCAGACTCGCCAGTCAAGCAAACCGTTAAGGCTGACTACAGCAGACCGGGGGTTCAAATTCCTCTTTTCCTGTTTCAATTTCCGGGAGTGAATGTAGGACGTGCAGACGGTGCATCAAGTGTGAACATTCAACCAAAAGCGTTTTAAGGATCGGCAATAGCTAAGCATTGTGGCCATCACAGTTCAAGCTACGTATGGCTGGCGTACAACCTACGGGCATCTTAGCCAAAAGAAAAAAAAGATACCTGGTTGAAAAAAACCTTTTTTTATATGCAACATCGAAGACGCTATTTTGCGGGTCCGCTTTTCTTTTTAGCAAGGAGGCGATTTGTTCGCTGGGCGATTCAGCTAGCCAAATCGCACTAATGCAATTCATTCGCCCTACTATCCTACAGAGGAATTCAAACTCTTAGTAAGACTAGGGCTAGGGCGACTCATTCTATTCTCTCTGAGGTCAGGTAGGTAAAGCGTCTAGCTTAGGGGAGCGCGTCGAATCGCTGAAAGGTCTTGGTGATTTTTTTCATTTGTTAATCTGAAGATAGAAAACCACAATGATTCCAAACTTCACTTCAAAAGTCTCGTATCCATGCTGTCCCGACTTCAAACTCTTTTTTATAAAACTCCTTTTCGTTCCGCTTTAACTAGGCAGTTTTCATTATGTGTTCTTTTCAGTGTCTAAGGAGGTTAGGAGTGAGTTAAGCCAATGCGTACAAATATACAAACCAGGCTCATCCTTTTTTTTTATGTTGAGGTCAGTGCAAGTCTGTCTATGATTAAGAGTCTAGGCGGTGTTGAAGCTGGCTCATTCATGCTAGTCATCTTAAAGCTATGAGTCAGAACAATGTTCACCAACTCTTCTATACTAATCTTGTTCATATAAAAAAATTCCATTTTGTGAGTTTGAATTGTTTTTAGTGTTTTGTCTCCTCCCCAAGGTAACATTGCCGAGCGGGCGATCCCTGTCTTGTTTAAAAAGCTAGCTTTTCTGCGGCACTCAAATTCCATTTTGGAGAGCTCCTTCGGCTCGGCTCCCTTTTTTCTATGGTATGGACTGCATTTTTTCTTCTAGCCCAAAGGAGGATAATCCCTTTTGACAGCTCAATCTTCACGGTAATAATTATGCCAATTCTGTCTAAAAATCTCTTTAGGTGATCAAGAGGGCTCCCTTTTTCAGTAGATGAGATTAGGATGAAAGGTATTATATCTCAACTATATATTCTTTTTTTCAAAGAAATAGATATAATATAAAGTGTTGTTCTAAATTCTACCTTCTTTCTAGAGATCTAGAAGCACTTCTGCTACTTTCTATCTCTTTTTCTATTTTTCCCTAGCGCTCTTTTTTTACTTCTTGAACAATTTCATTGCCCTAGAAGTTGTTGCTTGATCGAAAGGATATAACATATACGAAACCTTAGCTTCGCTTACTTTTTGAAGTATAACCTTCGCCACGACATTAGTGGCTCTTCGTGCTTCCCGCAGGCTTTTTTTATAGAGAGAGAGAGTAAGAGGGGCGGTACGGAAGATTGGTCTGCTCCGAAAAGCGGAGCTTTTGGGTTCGCTCCCTCTACTCTATGCGGTCGGCCTTCTTACTAGTCTGCCTTCTTTCTCTTGATGGAATATAACAATGCCCGAGCTCCAGCTTTGCTTGCGTTCTTCACCGGCGCTCGCCGGATGTATCATTCATCCTGCTCCTAAGGTAAGGAGTCTTCTGTGTGTTATAATCTTTACGAGAATGAATCGCAGATGTTGGTTGAGAATTGTTCGGGAATTCATTGATAATTACTTTGCCAGGTTCTAGGGGGGCTACTCTTCTTTTTTGTCGATCGAGCCGCTCCCCCTCATTCCACTCGTCCAGCCTTCTTCGCGAACTTGTACAATCGATGCCACAAAGATAGCCAACTCTATTATCGAAGAAATAAGGAAACGGGCGACGATTTGGCACCAGATATCCGGAGGTGTGGAAAGAGCAGCTGTGAGAAGGGGAAAAACCATCAA